>NC_057814.1:363368529-363392057 GCF_018294505.1 Triticum aestivum | reverse complement strand
CATGCATTAATGGCTTAGGATTCCCTTTGTGCCGACACGAGGGAGGGGGGTCTGCTAGCTACTGTGACACCCCAAAAGTTTGGCCCTGTTTTATCTATTAAAATGTTGCCAAGAAATAAAACTTTTCCATTTTTGTCAAGTTTTACCTTTTGTGATTTTGGATTTTTGCCTCTAGTGGAAAAAACCCTTCAAAAGTATTATTGGACTTGAATACTCTCTTTTATAAAACAATTCCTCATCAGTGGATTTAATTTTTGCAAGATTTATTTTTCCTCAAAGCTTTAATTCCTTTAAAATGATTTCTTTTGCATTCGGAGCCTGTTTGCACTACAACCTTTTGACAAAGGCATTTAAAATTTCCACCAAAAGTTGGGGATGTCATGTGATGGTTCCACATCACTTTTATGCAAAAATACCTTCTGGCCATTGGAGATTTTGAGCTCTACACCAACTTTTCCAATTTGGTCCAGTGGACACTTTTGCACTACAACCCATTTAAATATTTCTTTAAAAATTCTTCCAAGTGTTTGGAGATGTCAGTGGATGCATACAATTCATCTTCAAGCAAAAACGCAGTGATGTTCTTTGAAAAATTTGAGTGGATCAACCGCTTTTGCATTCTGGTCCAAATTGGTGATTTGTACTGCAACCTTATTTTTCTTTGCTCTAGTAACCCTGAGCTTTGTCCTACTTGTAGCCCTCCCTTCAAAACCCTTAAGTCCAGGAGAGTGGACTCATTGGAGGTTTGAAGTGCATGCTTTAAACCCTTTTTCTTTCTGTCCAAAACTGGAGTTTTGCAAAACATGCACTAACAAGTTTCTGGTTTGGCCCAAGTGACCTTACCACCATCTCCTGCATCTAAAGAGACCCTGATCTAGAGATTTTGGCCACTCCAAGAGTTGCCTAAGTACACTTGGCATTCTGTCGAACACTTGGTGTGCACAGTCAGCTTGAGGCATGTTTTCTGCTTTGCACTCTGAACTTGCTCCAATGACCCAGCAACCATGTTCTCTGAGCGCTTTGCTACCCCTACCTCCGTCCTGTGCAGTGCCAGCTCCACCCTCGCGCTCTAGACCACACTGTCATTGCGTCGAACACCTGCCGTGCGTGCTCTGGGCGCGCCCAGAGCGCACGTTTTGCACGCGCGCGCACTGAGCCGACACGCCGCACTGCCGCACTCGACGCGACCCGTCCCTGGCCCCTACTGCATCGCTGAACCGCGCACTAGCTCGCTCCCTGCTCCACGGCATCTCTGGCGCCCTGCTGCGCCGCTGGCCGCGCCCTTGGCGGCACGCCGGCATCGGCAGTGGCCTCTGCCATGTTCGGCACCGCCCAAACCACGCCAGCGCGCCAGCTGCCCCTGGGAATAGCTCGTGCTTATCCTCATGCTCGTCGGAACGCTTTCGTTGCCGCCACGATGCCCTGCCAGTACAGGAAAGTGGTCGCCGGCGATCTTATCTGTCACGACCGGATTTTTGGGATATAAATTCCCAGAAAAACGTCCTGTGCGCTCATCAGCCCCAGGATTACTGTTAGCTGATGAGGTACCAACTTGATACAAGAACTCCAAGCAAGTACAAAAATATGTAGTACAAGACCATTTTGGCCTAGGGGTACAACATTTGGTTCACTAGTGGTTGAGGGCGGAAGCGATTGGGTGCATCTGCGTCTATGGGACTCCATTTCCCACAAGAACAGCTGACCAGGATAACTCCTATCTTCACGAGGCTGCACACGTCAACGCGTGGGTTCCGAGGTTGTCACCGCGATGCTTATCTCCAAGCAAGGAATCTGGCCAAGACAATAGCCAGGGACAAGCCATTGAGTACGTTTGAATGTACTCGCAAACATTAAGGACACGGGGATAATATATCAAACATGCTCCGGGTTAATTAGGTGATCACACGTCTGTCACAAAAAGGGGTATGAGAACCATGATGCACACATATGGTTAAAAATAATTCAGAGAAAAATACTGGGTGCCAAGCGAGGGTCTGAATGACTCCTCGAGCAGAAACTGCAGAATAGTTATACTGGTGCCAAACGAGTGTCTGAAAGACTCCTCGAGCGGAAAATGCAAAATAATAATACAGGTGCCAAACGAGTGTCTGAATGACTCCTCGAGCGGAAATTTGCAGAAATAATAACGCCGCAGTCAGGCGTCGGGGCGACACCACATAAAGGGCTTATAAAAGATAAAAGAACAACAGGCATGCCGCAGTCGGGCGTCTGAGCGACACCACAGAAAGGGCTTATAAGAAAAATAATCACAGCGAATATCCAGGAGGTAGGACCATCCCAGGGATACTCAATCATATACATAAAATAAAAGGTTAGCCAAAATAATAAAGATCATAATTCCATAAGGGCCACAATCATAAATAATATTTAGTACAGTCGTTTCTCCATCCGAAGACCGATAATATAGCCAAGTCGTATCTCCATCCGAATACCGTTACTGAGCTCTAGTCAAATCGTTCTCCATCCGAATACCGTTACCAGATTTCTATTCAGACAGTGGTTCTTACTCAAGAACATGACTATCCAACGGGGTATATCCTCTGCAGAGGGAGTACCATTTTCCACGAGTAACGGGATTACTCAGTCCCTCGGGACTAATTCCGTCTACGGTCTTTTGATTGAAAACACGCCTGACCTGCACACACCAGCTTAACTCACCAGTGTCTGGAATCACCCACGACACCTGCCAAGCAAAACTCTAAGTGGGGAGGCTACAAACTCGACGTAGCATGGGATCACAAAATTTATACCGCACGCAAACTGGGGAAGCTATCCCCTTCGGCTACAACCAAAACACCCATGCCCCCGGACCGGATGACTGGCTTTAATCCATGGCCATGGGACCCTCATCACGGCCTCTCTGTACGGTGTGTGCTTTGGAAAGGGGTTGACAACCTACTGAACCATACCCTGTCCCCTGCAGGGACAAGTGGTGGTACCAACAAAAGCAAGCTATTGATCAAGACTCGGTCTACAACCGACTCAGGTGGTCCAAGTATCCACCAACAATATTACCACTAGTGAAATAAATCACCACTCCTCGAGCCTCACCATGCTATGCCGGGCATACTCGTCTCGACGAGGGATTAGGGACAAGCTTGTGTCTACCCAAGACCACGACTTTCCCGGCTTCCTACCGGTGTGCAAGAGAGCTCACGAGGATGATCCAAATCATTAGTATAATCCATTGCTGGCCACAAACAACTCCAAAGAGTACTCATACACGAGACCATCACGATACATAAACTATCACATACTCCAAGTCAAAAGGTGTTGTGATCGCATCCAAACACCACAACAAAATATTATGCCAGAGTTCAGAAATGCTTGCCTTCAAGAGTATGCAAAGGATGCACTTATTGGAAGCTTTCCTTTCCCTCCAAAAATCCTATTTTGCAAAACACACAAATACAAATATTTCAAACACAGTACCAAAACCTGTCTCAAATATTTTTAAAATAAATCTTAAAATAAACTAGATGAAATTTGAGAGAGGTAGGAAAAAGAATCAACTCATTTGGAGTTTTATTTTAAAAGTTATAGCCAGTCAAACTTTGGTCAACTCTGTTTTTAAATAAAACCAGAAAAAGGAAAACGCTTCGAGGGAAAATACGCTTTCGCAGCAGAGAAATGTACGCGGGGTTTTTGCGCCTTCACTTAAACAGAGAGAGGGCGGACATGCGAGTCGCTGACAGTGGGTCCAGAGGGCCCACTAGTCAGGTTTGACTGGTCTCCCCCTCCCTCCTTTCTCTGTGCCCGAACGGTGGCGGGGCTCCGGCGGGTGCCGGCGATGAACGGCGGCTCCTCAAGGGCATCCAAGGGCGGGGATGGAACGGCAAGACCGAGGCGGTCCTCGGGGTGGTCGTTGGGTCGGCGGAGGTGGAAGGAGTCGCCGGCGGCGAGCTCCGCGGCGGAGAGAAGCTACGGTGGTGAAGTGCTTTTTGTGCTCCGGTGGTCTCTGATCGAAGATGAGTAGCTGGGCAGCTCCGCAAGGACCAGAGGGAGCGACTGGTGGTGCTGGTTGGGCGAGAGGGTGGCCGGTTGCGATGAATCGCACCGGAGCTTGGTGGCGGCCGGGCTGGCCGGAGTTGAGGGAGACGGCCACTACAGGTCGATTCACTATGCGGGAAGCTCTACGAGGAGTGTCTGAAGTCGCGTGAGTGCTCGGAGGGGCTCGGGGACCCTTTATATAGGTGCTCGAGGTCGGACTGTGGCGGTAGAAGATAGGATCGCCGGCGACAGCCGTTGCTGTAGTTGCAGGGCATCGTGGCGGCGACGAACGCGTTCCGACGAGCATGGGGATAAGCACGAGCTATTCTCAGGGGCAGCTGGCGCGCGCTGGTGGTTTGGGCGGCGCCGTCCGCGGTGGAATTCGTTGCCGATGCCGGCGTGCCGCCAAGGGCGCGGCCAGCGCCTCAGCAGGGCGTTAGAGCTACCGTGGAGCAGGGGGCGGCTAGTGCGTGGTTCAGCGATGCAGAGGGGGACAGGGTCGGGTCGCGTCGAGTGCGGCAGTGCGGCGTGTCGGCGTAGTGCGCGCGCGTGCAAAACGTGCGCTCTGGGCGCGCCCAGAGCACGCACGGCACCTGCTCGACGGAATGCCAGCGCGCTCTAGAGCTCGAGGGTGGAGCTGGCACTGCACAGGATGGAGGTAGGGGTAGCAAGACACTCAGTGGACAAGGTGGATAGGTCAGGATTCCAAGTCCACAATGCAAACCAGAGAGCTTGCCAAAAATGACTGTGCACACCAGGTGTTCAACATAATGTCCAGTGCACTTAGGCAGCTCTTGGAGTGGCCAAAGTCTCCAGATCAGGGTCTCTTTAGGTGTAGGAGTTGATGGTAAGATCAGTTTGGCAAAAGCAGAAAGTTGATAGTGCAAGTTTTGCAAAACTCCAGTTTTGGACAGAAAGAAAAAGGGTTTAAAGCATGCAATTCAAAACCTCCAATGAGCACAATCTCCTGGACTTAAGAGTTTGGTAGAGAGGGCTACAAGTAGGAAAAAGCCCAGGGTCACTAGAGCAAGGAAAAATATGGTTGCAGTACAAATCACGAAATTGGACCAGAATGCAAAAGAGGCTGATCCACTCAAATTTTCCAAAGAACATCCCTGGGTTTTTGCTTGAAGATGAATTGTATGCATCCATTGACATCTTCAAACACTTGGAAGAATTTTTAGAAGAATATTTAAATGGGTTGTAGTGCAAAAGTGCCTATTGGACCAGAGTGGAAAAGTTGGTGAAGGGCTCAAAATCTCCAATGGCCAGAAGGCATTCTTGCACAAAAGTGATGTGGAACCATCACATGACATCCCCAAATTTTGGTGGAATTTTTAGAAGCATTTATCAAATGGTTGCAGTGCAAAAAGGAGCTCCAAATTTAAGAAAGATCATTTTAAGAGAATTAAAACTTATGGAAAATAAATATGCAAATAAATCCACTGATAAAGGATTGATTTTATAAAGGGGGCACACAAGTCAAAGATACACTTTGAAGGTTTTTCCCACAAGAGGCATAAATCCAAAATCACAAAAGGTAAAACTTGACAATTGGAAAAGTTTTATTTCCTGGCAACATTTTAATAAATAAAAACAAGGCCAAAATTTTGGGGTGTCACAACACTACCCCCCCTTAAGAAAAATCTCGTCCTCGAGATTTGTTAAAAGTTGTTTTGAACAAGGATTTGTTTTGAAATAAAATTGTTTTTATCAAAGAAATTCTTCAAATGCACAAAAACAAAACGGCTACAGTGAGAGGGCAATAAGTGGTGCAAAGCCACAGTGTGGCGTGGGAAAAATCCACGGTTAGGGAAAACGAGACATTTCTACGAGGATACAGTAATTTAGAATAAATTCTAAATTACTAAAATACGCTGGTCGCACCCGAGAGCACAGTGCTCTCTCTGGCTGACAGGTGGGCCCAGGGCCCACTGTCGGCCTCTTCTCCTTCCTCCGGCTCTCTCTCTCTCTCGCGTTCTCCCGCGCTTCCTCCACCGGCGATGCCTAGCTCGCAGGGCATCGAGGCCGTACCGCGGTAGTGCGCGGCGTGCTAGCTGCCGGTGCAGCGTGCACTCACCTCGCGGGCCAGGGCGCTGTCGGCACTGCTCGCGGACTCGCCTCCGAACACCGGCGGCCGAGCGACGGGTGGCGCGGGTGGACCTCGCCCACCGTACACCGATCTCGGGCTATAAAACGCCCGCGGTGCTCCTCTCTTCTTCCTCACACCCGGCCTCGCTCCCACTTCTCCTTCCTTCTCCTTCAGAGCCGCTGGCAGGAGCTCGAGCCGAGGCTCTAATGGCGGAGGCAATGTTGGACTGGTATGTGGTCCTGGTGTGTGGGGGCTTGGCGGTGCTGCTGGGGTTCTCCGTGCTGCTGTGCGCGATGATCCTGGATGATCGTCGTGATGCTGCCGCACGAGTGTTAGCTCTTCGCGGTGGCGGCGATCACGTGGATTAGGCGCGGCATCAGGGCTGACTGCTATCGGAGTGCCGGGGCAGCTCTCGCTTGAATGAACACACAGAAATCCCTTTTACGGGGACTGTGGTGTCCTCGAGTGTGGTTAGATAGGCGCAAAAAATGTGCTCAAGGATTTGTAACAGTGCTCGAGGCCAAGTGGTGGCAGCTGAGCGTTTGCTGTAACGATGTTGCACGAATAAAAATCCATGTCGAGAAAATGCGTAAATACGCAGCAATAACTCGGGGGAAAGAAATCTCCTCGGAAACATGTTGTGAGCGAAGAAATAATTAAAACAAAACTAACAGTAGTAGCACTGCTCACAAAACAGGAACTAAAGAAAATCGGATCCGCTTGTACAAGGATTTTACGAACTTGCTGCAACACATAAATACAAGTACTGGGACAATAAATACATCGGAGGCGTTTACATGGAAAACGGTAAAAGGACAGGGTCCTGAGAAAATGCCTCTGGCACTGGGGCACACTCCTCTTCTATCGGGGGAAGCGGGTTGACCAGACGATGAATGCGCCCTTCTTGGTCAGGCCTCAGTGGTCTGCCAATAGCGATCCGAGGATTTAAATCAGCGAGGCTCTGGAGATAACCCATTACTCGCTGAGTTAAACGCTCCTGGGCAATGACGTACTGGGCAAGGTTGGCCAGTACTGGATCTCTCTCAAAGCGCCCACCGGGAAAAGATGCAACTTCTCCGGGTGCTGCACGACTCGGAAAATAATAGTATCCCCGCTCGCTGGCACAGGGCACTGCGAATCGAAGACGAGAGAGCGCCTCGTACGCAGCAGCTTCTATGGCCATCTGCGGAGTCGGCATGGATTTCCCCACAAAGGAGACTTCCGTTGGATCTTGGTTTGGGTATGCGGGAGAGATGTGCACCACTGCCCAATATTTCGAGGTGGATGGAGTGATCCTCGATTTGAGCAGCTCGTACTGGGGTGGACGGGTGGCACTCATAGTACTGCAGGTAAAGTCCCACAATAATTTGACAAAACTGCCGGGGGTTGCGTCTGGGGTTCTCAGATAAATGCTGGGGGTCGACATGGCAAGGAATGGCTGTGAGCGCGGCGCACAAAGGTGAGGGGTGCTTGGCAAGGTCGTGAAGTGGCCTTTATATAGCACCGGGGCTGGGATATCTACCGGGGTGAAGGGTAACTGGCTGCCGATCCTGTACTCGGGTCAAAGCCACAGATACACACATCACATAAAGGTAACGCATTACTATGGGTGCTGACGGGGTTGGTTTTGGTAGCTGCGCCCGATAAAAAAAATGTAACTGTACACCAACGTACACATGCATAGCCACTACTCCAAAAATCAGAGCGCTCAAACAGACAGCATGCAACAAAAGCGATACTAGGCCACACATTACAAAGCGTAGGAAAACTAAGGCTCGATACAACTTTGAGCGACTTAGTCTACTTCATTAATGTCTAAGTGGGCTGGCCTTGCGGACGCCGATGCTTCTCCACGGTTCTCACCGTCGGGGTTTGCTGGTTGAGGCTGAGGTGCTGCAGGATCGGGGAGATGGTGATGACCATCCCGGGGGTTGTTGGCCCAAATCCCATTGGAGTGGGTTTCCAAAAGGCGACGAAGCGCTTCTGGGGTCACCAAAGTGTTCTGGTTGATGGCTGGCGCAGACCTCAAGGGATCGATCGGGTGTCCGAACAGCACGACTGGGTTGTCGGTGGCGGCCTCCGCTTCTCTTCTCGTCGGGACTCGGCGAACCAGCTCTCCACGAGCTGCGATCAGATCAAGACTGACCTGGTCGAACAGCTGCTCTAGTGCTCTTAAATAGCGCACCAGATGCAACAGCGCAGGATCCGTCTCGTGGTCTCCGTCGGCAACTTGGGGCGGCTTACCATACCAGTCATGACTGGGGTAGTAGTAGAACGAGCGACAGTTAACTCTGGGCGACAGGTGCCGGAGTTGAACTATAGCTTCGCGGGCTGCTAGTTGGATGGCTTGTGGCTCAAAGGAAGTTGTCCTTCCAGTGAACCTGTAGGGGCGCTCTGGCGACAGACCCCTACCGTAGATGTGCACAGTGGCCCAGTACTGACGGCTCTCACCGTACATGGGTCCCTGGTACACAACATACTCAGGAGGCTCCTCCAACGCATAGGCACGGCGGGTGAGGTTTGCGAGCACGGTCACAAAACCTCCAAGGTTGGTCGCTGTGGTTTCATTGTGGACAATGGGACCAGGCATCGTGGCTCGGTTTGGGGGAAAGAGGCTGTGTTGTGTTGTGGCTAGCGTGCCCTTTTTTATAGGGAAAGGGGGTGGAGTCTTCCTCTGCACGCTTGTGATAGAGACGGGTTGGGTGTCGGTCACTGGTGCGTGATCGACGGGCTAGGCTGATAGGTTGGGCACCGTCCGCCGAAAAGGGCGTCGGGTCACTGTGGGGCTGCCTTACGCGGGAAGCTTGACCGGGGTTAGGCTAAGGTCTGATGGTTTGGGTTAACCTAGGTTTATTGACCTGGCTAAGATAGGATTAGCCAATGGTCAGCCTGGCTCTGATACCAAGTCTGTCACGACCGGATTTTTGGGATATAAATTCCCAGAAAAACGGCCTGTGCGCTCATCAGCCCCAGGATTACTGTTAGCTGATGAGGTACCAACTTGATACAAGAACTCCAAGCAAGTACAAAAATATGTAGTACAAGACCATTTTGGCCTAGGGGTACAACATTTGGTTCACTAGTGGTTGAGGGCGGAAGCGATTGGGTGCATCTGCGTCTATGGGACTCCATTTCCCACAAGAACAGCTGACCAGGATAACTCCTATCTTCGCGAGGCTGCACACATCAACGCGTGGGTTCCGAGGTTGTCACCGCGATGCTTATCTCCAATCAAGGAATCTGGCCAAGACAATAGCCAGGGACAAGCCAGTGAGTACGTTTGAATGTACTCGCAAACATTAAGGACACGGGGATAATATATCAAACATGCTCCGGGTTAATTAGGTGATCACACGTCTGTCACAAAAAGGGGTATGAGAACCATGATGCACACATATGGTTAAAAATAATTCAGAGAAAAATACTGGGTGCCAAGCGAGGGTCTAAATGACTCCTCGAGCAGAAACTGCAGAATAGTTATACTGGTGCCAAACGAGTGTCTGAAAGACTCCTCGAGCGGAAAATGCGAAATAATAATACAGGTGCCAAACGAGTGTCTGAATGACTCCTCGAGCGGAAATTTGCAGAAATAATAACGCCGCAGTCGGGCGTTGGGGCGACACCACATAAAGGGCTTATAAAAGATAAAAGAACAACAGGCATGCCGTAGTCGGGCGTCTGAGTGACACCACAGAAAGGGCTTATAAGAAAAATAATCACAGCGAATATCCAGGAGGTAGGACCATCCCAGGGATACTCAATCATATACATAAAATAAAAGGTTAGCCAAAATAATACAGATCATAATTCCATAAGGGCCACAATCATAAATAATATTTAGTACAGTCGTTTCTCCATCCGAAGACCGATAATATAGCCAAGTCGTATCTCCATCCGAATACCGTTACTGAGCTCTAGTCAAATCGTTCTCCATCCGAATACCGTTACCAGATTTCTATTCAGACAGTGGTTCTTACTCAAGAACATGACTATCCAACGGGGTATATCCTCTGCAGAGGGAGTACCATTTTCCACGAGTAACGGGATTACTCAGTCCCTCGGGACTAATTCCGTCTACGGTCTTTTGATTGAAAACACGCCTGACCTGCACACACCAGCTTAACTCACCAGTGTGTGGAATCACCCACGACACCTGCCAAGCAAAACTCTAAGTGGGGAGGCTACAACCTCGACGTAGCATGGGATCACAAAATTTATACCGCGCGCAAACTGGGGAAGCTATCCCCTTCGGCTACAACCGAAACACCCATGCCCCCGGACCGGATGACTGGCTTTAATCCATGGCCATGGGACCCTCATCACGGCCTCTCTGTACGGTGTGTGCTTTGGAAAGGGGTTGACCACCTACTGAACCATACCCTGTCCCCTGCAGGGACAAGTGGTGGTACCAACAAAAGGAAGCTATTGATCAAGACTCGGTCTACAACCGACTCAGGTGGTCCAAGTATCCACCAACAATATTACCACTAGTGAAATAAATCACCACTCCTCGAGCCTCACCATGCTATGCCGGGCATACTCGTCTCGACGAGGGATTAGGGACAAGCTCGTGTCTACCCAAGACCACGACTTTCCCGGCTTCCTACCGGTGTGCAAGAGAGCTCACGAGGATGATCCAAATCATTAGTATAATCCATTGCTGGCCACAAACAACTCCAAAGAGTACTCATACACGAGACCATCACGATACATAAACTATCACATACTCCAAGTCAAAAGGTGTTGTGATCGCATCCAAACACCACAACAAAATATTATGCCAGAGTTCAGAAATGCTTGCCTTCAAGAGTATGCAAAGGATGCACTTATTGGAAGCTTTCCCTTCCCTCCAAAAATCCTATTTTGCAAAACACACAAATACAAATATTTCAAACACAGTACCGAAACCTGTCTCAAATATTTTTAAAATAAATCTTAAAATAAACTAGATGAAATTTGAGAGAGGTAGGAAGAAGAATCAACTCATTTGGCGTTTTATTTTAAAAGTTATAGCCAGTCAAAGTTTGGTCAACTCTGTTTTTAAATAAAACCAGAAAAAGGAAAATGCTTCGAGGGAAAATACGCTTTCGCAGCAGAGAAACGTACGCGGGGTTTTTGCGCCTTCACTTAAACAGAGAGAGGGCGGACGTGCGAGTCGCTGACAGTGGGTCCAGAGGGCCCACTAGTCAGGTTTGACTGGTCTCCCCCTCCCTCCTTTCTCTGTGCCCGAACGGTGGCGGGGCTCCGGCGGGCGCCGGCGACGAACGGCGGCTCCTCGAGGGCATCCAAGGGCGGGGACGGAATGGCAAGACCGAGGCGGTCCTCGGGGTGGTCGTTTGGTCGGCGGAGGTGGAAGGAGTCGCCGGCGGCGAGCTCCGCGGCAGAGAGATGCTACGGTGGTGAAGTGCTTTTTGTGCTCCGGTGGTTTCTGATCGAAGATGAGTAGCTGGGCAGCTCCGCAAGGACCAGAGGGAGCGACTGGTGGTGCTGGTTGGGCGAGAGGGTGGCCGGTTGCGATGAATCGCACCGGAGCTTGGCGGCGGCCGGGCTGGCCGGAGTTGAGGGAGACGGCCACTACAGGTCGATTCACTACGCGGGAAGCTCTACGAGGAGTGTCTGAAGTCGCGTGAGTGCTCGGAGGGGCTCGGGGACCCTTTATATAGGCGCTCGAGGTCGGACCATGGCGGTAGAAGATAGGATCGCCGGCGACAGCCGTTGCTGTAGTTGCAGGGCATCGTGGCGGCGACGAATGCGTTCCGACGAGCATGGGGATAAGCACGAGCTATTCTCAGGGGCAGCTGGCGCGCGCTGGTGGTTTGGGCGGCGCCGTCCGCGGCGGAATCCGCTGCCGACGCCGGCATGCCGCAAAGGGCGTGGCCAGCGGCTCAGCAGGGCGTCAGAGCTACCGTGGAGCAGGGGGCGGCTAGTGCGCGGTTCAGCGATGCAGAGGGGGCTAGGGTCGGGTCGCGTCGAGTGCGGCAGTGCGGCGTGTCGGCGTAGTGCGCGCGCGTGCAAAACATGCGCTCTAGGCGCGCCCAGAGCACGCACGGCACCTGCTCGACGGAATGCCAGCGCGCTCTAGAGCTCGAGGGTGGAGCTGGCACTGCACAGGATGGAGGTAGGGGTAGCAAGACACTCAGTGGACAAGGTGGATAGGTCAGGATTCCAAGTCCACAATGCAAACCAGAGAGCTTGCCAAAAATGACTGTGCACACCAGGTGTTCGACATAATGTCCAGTGCACTTAGGCAACTCTTGGAGTGGCCAAAGTCTCCAGATCAGGGTCTCTTTAGGTGTAGGAGTTGATGGTAAGATCAGTTTGGCAAAAGCAGAAGTTGATAGTGCAAGTTTTGCAAAACTCCAGTTTTGGACAGAAAGAAAAAGGGTTTAAAGCATGCAATTCAAAACCTCCAATGAGCACAATCTCCTGGACTTAAGAGTTTGGTAGAGAGGGCTACAAGTAGGAAAAAGCCCAGGGTCACTAGAGCAAGGAAAAATATGGTTGCAGTACAAATCACGAAATTGGACCAGAATGCAAAAGAGGCTGATCCACTCAAATTTTCCAAAGAACATCCCTGGGTTTTTGCTTGAAGATGAATTGTATGCATCCATTGACATCTTCAAACACTTGGAAGAATTTTTAGAAGAATATTTAAATGGGTTGTAGTGCAAAAGTGCCTATTGGACCAGATTGGAAAAGTTGGTGAAGGGCTCAAAATCTCCAATGGCCAGAAGGCATTCTTGCACAAAAGTGATGTGGAACCATCACATGACATCCCCAAATTTTGGTGGAATTTTTAGAAGCATTTATAAAATGGTTGCAGTGCAAAAAGGAGCTCCAAATTTAAGAAAGATCATTTTAAGAGAATTAAAACTTATGGAAAATAAATATGCAAATAAATCCACTGATAAAGGATTGATTTTATAAAGGGGGCACACAAGTCAAAGATACACTTTGAAGGTTTTTCCCACAAGAGGCATAAATCCAAAATCACAAAAGGTAAAACTTGACAATTGGAAAAGTTTTATTTCCTGGCAACATTTTAATAAATAAAAACAAGGCCAAAATTTTGGGGTGTCACATTATCCTCGGCCACCGCGGGAGCCAGCCTCAAGCGGCTATTTAAAGGGAACCCCGAGCCTCTCCGAGCACTCAGACGACATCAGACCCTCCCCGTAGAGCTCCCCTAGCAGTAGATTGACCGGAGAGGACCATCCTCTCCAACTCCGGCCAGTTCGGCCGCCGCTAAGCTCCGGTGCGATTCGTCGCAACCAGCCACCCTTTCGCCCAACCAGCACCACCAGTAGCTCCCTCTGGTCCTTGCGGAGCTGCCCAGCTACCCAACTTCGATCGGGGACCACCGGAGCACAAAAAGCACTTCACCACCGTAGCCTCTCTCCGCCGCGGAGCTCGCCGCCGGCGACTCCTTCCACCTCCGACGACCCAACAACCACCTAGGGGACCGCCTCGGTCTAGCCGTTCCATCCCCGCCCTTGGATGCCCGTGAGGCGCTGCCGCTCGTGGACGGCGACCGCCGGAGCCCCGCTCCCGTCGGGCAGAAGAGAGGAGAAGGAGGGAAGAACGGTCAAACCTGACCAGTGGGCCCTCTGGACCCACTGTCAGTGACCCGCGCGGCCGTCCTCTCTCTGTTAAAGTGAAGGCGCATAACTCCCGAGTGCGTCTCCTCTAATGCGAAAGCGTATTTCCTTCTGAATCGTTTTCTTTTCTGGTTTTATTTAAAAACAGAGGTTTGACCAAACTTTGACTGGCTCTAACTTTTAAAATAGAACTCCAAATGAGTTGATTCTTTTTCCTACCTCTCTAAAATTTCATCTAGTTTATTTTAAGATTTATTTCAAAAATATTTGAGACAACTTTTGGTACTGTGTTTGAAATATTTGTTATTTGTATGTTTTGCAAAATAGGATTTTGGAGAAAAGGGAAAGCCTCCAAAAAGTGCATCCTTTGCATACTCTTGAAGGCCAACATTTCTGAACTCTGGCATAATATTTTGTTGTGGTGTTCTGATTCGATCACAACACCTTTTGACTTGGAGTATGCGTTTGCCTTATGTATCGATATAGTCTCGTACATGAGTACACTTTGGAGTTGCTTTGTGGTCAACAATGGATACACTAACGATTTGGATCATCCTCGTGAACTTCTCATGCATACCGGTAGGAAGCCGGGAAAGTCGTGGTCTTGGGTAGACACGAGCTTGTCCCTAGTCCCTCGTCGAGATGAGTATGCCCGGTATGGCATGGTGAGGCTCGAGGAGTGGTGATTTATTTCACTAGTGGTAATATTGTTGGAGGATTATTGGGCCACCTGAGTCGGTTGTAGACCGAGTCTTGATCAATAGCTTCCTTATTTGTTGTTACCACCACTTGTCCCTGCAGGGGACAGGGTATGGTTCAGTAAGTTGTCAACCCCTACCAAAGCACACACCGTACAGAGGGGCCATAGTGGAAGATACCGGAGGCCTCCGGTAGGCATGCCACTTGGTCAGGGGGCATGGGTGTTTCTGGTTGGGACCGAGAGGGGGGGCACCCCCTTAGAGCGCGTGAATAGAAAATTGATCCCATGCTACGTCGAGGTTGTAGCCTCCCCACTTAGAGTTTTGCTTGGCAGGTGTCGTGGGTGATTCCAGACACCGGTGAGTTAAGCTGGTGTGTGCAGGTCAGGCGTGTTTTCAATTAAAAGACCGTAGACGGAATTAGTCCCGAGGGACTAAGTAAACCCGTTACTCATGGAAAATGGTACTCCCTCTGCAGAGGATATATCCTGTTGGATAGTCATGTTCTTGAGTAAGGACCACAGTCTGAGTTGAATTCAGTAACGGTATTCAGATGGAGAACGATTTAACTAGAACTCAGTAACGGTATTCGGATGGAGACACGGCTAACTGGATCGTAGTAATGGTATTCGGATGGAGATACGGCTTGACTAAATTATCGGTTTTCGGATGGAGAAACGACTGTACTAAATATTGTTTATGATTGTGGCACATATGGATTGTGATCTTCATTATTTTGGACTAACCATTTACATTATGTATGTTTTTTTGAGTATTCCGGGGATGGTTCTACCTCCTGGATATTCACCGTGATTATTCTCTTATAAGCCCTTTCTGTGGTGTCGCTCAGACGCCCGACTGCGGCATGCTTGTTGTTCATTTACCTTTTATAAGCCCTTTATGTGGTGTCGCCCCGACGCCCGACTGCAGCATTATTATTCTTACAGTTTCCTCTCGAGGTGTCATTCAGACCCTCGTTTGGCACCCAGTACTTTACTTTGGATTTTTATAACCATATGTGTGCATCTTGGTTTTTTCGTATATTTCGTGACGGACGTGTGATCACATGATAATCCGGAGCATGTCCTAATATTATATACCCGTGTTCTTAATGTTTGCGAGTACATTCAAACGTACTCACTGGCTTGTCCCTGGCTATTGTCTTGGCCAGATTCCTCGCTTGGAGATAAGCATCGCGGTGACAACCTCGGAACCTACGTGTTGACATGTGCAGCCTCGCGAAGATAGGAGTTATCCTGGTCAGCTGTTCTTGTGGGAAATGGAGTCCCATAGACGCAGATGTATCCAACCGCTTCCGCCCTCTACCATTAGAAACCAAGTGTTGTACTCCTAGGCCTCAATGGTCTTGTACTACATATTTTTGTTCTTGCTTTGATTTTCTTGTATCAAGTTGGTACCTCATCAGCTAACAGTAATCCTGGGGCTGGTGAGCACACAGGCCGTTTTTCTGGGAATTTATATCCCGAAAATCCGGTCGTGACAGACTTGGTATCAGAGCCAGGCTGACCATTGGCTAATCCTATCTTAGCCAGGTCAATAAACCTAGGTTAACCAAACCACCAGACCTCAGCCTAGCCCGTCGATCACGCGCCAGTGACCGACACCCAACCAGTCTCTATCGAAAGCGTGCGGAGGAAGACTCCGTCCCCTTTCCCTATAAAAAGGGCACGCTAGCCTCAATCACAGCCCAGCCTCTTTCCCCAAACCCAGCCACGATGCCTGGCCCCATTGTTCACAATGAGACCACAGCGACCAACCTTGGAGGTTTTGTGACCGTGCTCGCAAACCTCACCCGCCGTGCCTATGCGTTAGAAGAGCCTCCTGAGTATGTTGTGTACCAGGGACCCATGTACGGTGAAAGCCGTCAGTACTGGGCCACTGTGCACATCTACGGTAGGGGTCTGTCGCCAGAACGCCCCTATAGGTTCACTGGGAGGACAACTTCCTTTGAGCCACAGGCCATCCAACTGGCAGCCCACGAAGCTATAGTTCAACTCCGGCACTTGTCGCCCAGAGTTAACTGTCGCTCGTTCTACTACTACCCCAGTCGTGACGGGTATGGTAGGCCGCCCCAGGTTGCCAATGGAGACCACGAGACGGATCCAGCACTATTGCATCTGGTGCGCTATGTAAGCGCACTAGAGAAACTGTTCAATCAGGTCACTCTCGATCTGATCGCAGCTCGTGGAGAGCTGGTTCGCCGAGCCCCGGCGAGAAGGGAAGCGGAGCCCGACGCCGACAACCCAGTCGTGATGTTCGGACACCCGATCGATCCCTTGAGGTCTGCGCCAGCCCTCAACCAGAGCACTTTGGTGACCCCAGAAGCGCTTCGTCGCCTTTTGGGAACCCATTCCAACGGGATTGTGGCCAACAACACCCGCGATGGTCCTCACCATTTCCCCGACCCTGCAGCACCTTAGCCTCAGCCAGCAAATCCCGACGGTGAGAACCATGGAGAGGCATCGGCGTCCACAAGGCCAGCCCACTTAGACATTAACGTAGTAGACTAAGTCGCTCGAGTTGTATCGAGCCTTAGTTTTCCTATGCTTTGTAATGATGTGGTCTTGTATCGCTTTTATTACATGCTGTCCGCTTGAGCGCCCTTTTTGTTGGAGTAGTAGCTGTGCATGTGTACGTTGGCGTACAGTTGCTTTTTTTTAATTTTGGGCGCAGCTACCAAGACCAACCCCCGTCGGCACCCACAGTAATGCGTCACATTTATGTGATGGGTATACCTGTGGTTTTTGACCGGAGGACAGGATCGGCAGCCAGTTACCCTTCACCCCGGTAGATAACCCAGCCCCGGTGCTATATAAAGGCCACTTCGTGATCTTGCCGAGCACCCCTCATCTTTGTGCGCAGCACTCACAGCCATTCCTTGCCATGTCGACCCCCAGTATTTATCTGAGGACCCCAGACGCAACCCCGGGCAGTTTTGTAAGATTATTGTGGGACTTTACCTACAGTACCATGAGTGCCACCCATCCACCCTAGTACGAGTTGCTCAAATCGAGGATCACCCCTTCCACCTCGAAATATTGGGCAGTGGTGCACATCCCTCCCGCCTACCCAAACCAAGATCCCACGGAACTCTCCTTCGTGGGGAAATCCATGCCGACTCCGCATATGGCTATAGAAGCTGCTGCGTACGAGGCGCTCACTCGTTTTCGATTCGCAGTACCCTATGCCAGCGAGCGAGGATACTATTATTTTCCGAGTCGTGCAGCACCCGGAGAAGTTGCATCTTTTCCCGGTGGGCGCATTGAGAGAGATCCAGTACTGGCCAACCTTGCCCAGTACGTTATCGCTCAGGAGCGTTTAACTCAGCGGGTGATGGGTTATCTCCAGAGCCTCGCTGATTTAAATCCTCGGATCGCTATTGGCAGACCACTGAGGCCTGACCAAGAAGGGCGCATTCATCGACTGGTCAACCCGCTTCCCCCGATATAAGAGGAGTGTGCCCCAGTGCCAGAGGCGTTTTCTCAGGACCCTGTCTTTTTACCGTTTTCTTTGTAAACGCCTCCAATGTATTTATTGTCCCAGTACCTGTATTTATGTGTTGCAACATGTTCGTAAAAAAATTTGTGCGACAGGTCCGATTTTCTTTGGTTCCTGTATGTGAGCAGTTTTACCGCTGTTAGTTTTGTTTTAATTATTTTCTTTTTCTCTCGCAACATGTTTATGAGGAGATTTCTTTCCCCGAGTTATTGCTGCGTATATATATTTTCACGACATAGATTTTTATTCGCACGTCATCGTAACAGCAAACTCTCAGCGGCCACCACTCGACCTCGAGCACTATTACAAATCCTCGAGCACATTTTGCGCCTACCTAGCCACCCTCGAGGACGCCACAATCTCAGCTAGAGAGGTTTGTGAGTGTTTATTCGAGCGCGAGCTGCCCCAGCACACCGACAGCAGTCAGCCACGATGCCGCGCCTAATCCACGTGATCGCCGCCACCGCGGAGAGCTAACACGTGCGGCAGCATCACGACGATCATCCAGGATCATCGCGCACAGGAGCACGGAGAACCCCAGCAGCACCGCCAAGCCTCCACACACCAGGACCACATACCAGTCCGGCATTGCCTCCGCCATTAGAGCCTCGGCTCGAGCTCCTGGTAGCAGCAATGGAGGAGAAGGAAGGAGGAGTAGGAACAAGGCCGGGTGTGAGGAAGAAGAGAGGAGCACCGCGATCGTTTTATAGCCCGAGATCGGTGTACGGTGGGCGAGGTCCACCAGCGCCACTCGTCGCTCGACCGCCGGTGTTCGGAGGCGAGTCTGTGAGCAGTGCCGACAACGCACTGGCCCGCGAGGTGAGTGCACGCTGCACCGGTAGCTAGCACGCCACGCACTACCACGGTACGACCTCGATGCCCTACGAGCTAGGCATCGCCGGTGGAGGAAGCGCGGGAGAACGCGCGAGAGACAAGAGAGAGCCAGAGGTAGGAGAAGAGGCCGACAGTGGGCCCTGGGTCCACCTGTCAGCCAAAGAGAGCACTGTGCTCTCGGGTGCAACCAGCGTATTTTAGTAATTTAGAATTTATTCTAAATTACTGTATCCGCGTAGAAATATCTCGTTTTCCCTAACCGTGGATTTTTCCACACTACGCCAGTGTACCACACTGTGGTTTTACACCACTTATTGCCCTCTCACTGTAGCCGTTTTGTTTTTGTGCAATTGAAGGATTTCTTTGATAAAATAAAATTTATTTCAAAACAGTTCTTGTCCAAAACATCTTTTTAACAAATCTCGAGGACGAGATTTTTCTTAAGGGGGGTAGTGTTGTGACACCCCAAAATTTTGGCCCTGTTTTATCTATTAAAATGTTGCCAAGAAATAAAACTTTTCCATTTTTGTCAAGTTTTACCTTTTGTGATTTTGGATTTTTGCCTCTAGTGGAAAAAAAAAACCTTCAAAAGTATTATTGGACTTGAATACTCTATTTTATAAAACAATTCCTCATCAGTGGATTTAATTTTTGCAAGATTTATTTTTCCTCAAAGCTTTAATTCCTTTAAAATGATTTCTTTTGCATTTGGAGCCTGTTTGCACTACAACCTTTTGACAAAGGCATTTAAAATTTCCACCAAAAGTTGGGGACGTCATGTGATGGTTCCACATCACTTTTATGCAAAAATACCTTCTGGCCATTGGAGATTTTGAGCTCTACACCAACTTTTCCAATCTGGTCCAGTGGACACTTTTGCACTACAACCCATTTAAATATTTCTTTAAAAATTCTTCCAAGTGTTTGGAGATGTCAGTGGATGCATACAATTCATCTTCAAGCAAAAACCCAGTGATGTTCTTTGAAAAATTTGAGTGGATCAACCTCTTTTGCATTCTGGTCCAAATTGGTGATTTGTACTGCAACCTTATTTTTCTTTGCTCTAGTAACCCTGAGCTTTTTCCTACTTGTAGCCCTCCCTTCAAAACCCTTAAGTCCAGGAGAGTGGACTCATTGGAGGTTTTGAAGTGCATGCTTTAAACCCTTTTTCTTTCTGTCCAAAACTGGAGTTTTGCAAAACTTGCACTAACAAGTTTTTGGTTTGGCCCAAGTGACCTTACCACCATCTCCTGCATCTAAAGAGACCCTGATCTGGAGATTTTGGTCACTCCAAGAGTTGCCTAAGTACACTTGGCATTCTGTCGAACACTTGGTGTGCACAGTCAGCTTGAGGCATGTTTTCTGCTTTGCACTCTGAACTTGCTCCAATGACCCAGCAACCATGTCCTCTGAGCGCTTTGCTACCCCTACCTCCGTCCTGTGCAGTGCCAGCTCCACCCTCGCGCTCTAGACCACACTGTCATTGTGTCGAACACCTACCGTGCGTGCTCTAGGCGCGCCCAGAGCGCACGTTTTGCACGCGCGCGCACTAAGCCGACACGCCGCACTGCCGCACTCGACGCGACCCGTCCCTGGCCCCTACTGCATCGCTGAACCGCGCACTAGCTCGCTCCCTGCTCCACGGCATCTCTGGCACCCTGCTGCGCCGCTGGCCGCGCCCTTGGCGGCACGCCGGTGTCGGCAGTGGCCTCTGCCATGTTCGGCACCGCCCAAACCACGCCAGCGCGCTAGCTGCCCCTGGGAATAGCTCGTGCTTATCCTCATACTCGTCGGAACGATTTCGTCGCCGCCACGATGGCCTGCCACTACAGGAAAGTGGTCACGGGCGATCTTATCCTCGGCCACCGCGGGTGCCAGCCTCAAGCGCCTATTTAAAGGGAACCCTGAGCCTCTCCGAGCACTCAGGCGACATCAGACCCTCCCCGTAGAGCTCCCCTAGCAGTAGATTGACCGGAGAGGACCATCCTCTCCAACTCCGGCCAGTTCGGCCGCCGCTAAGCTCCGGTGCGATTCGTCGCAACCAGCCACCCTTTCGCCCAACCAGCACCCCCAGTAGCTCCCTCTGGTCCTTGCGGACCTGCCCAGCTACCCAACTTTGATCGGGGACCACCGGAGCACAAAAAGCACTTCGCCACCGTAGCCTCTCTCCGCCGCGGAGCTCGCCGCCGGCGACTCCTTCCACCTCCGACGACCCAACAACCACCTAGGGGACCGCCTCGGTCTAGCCGTTCCATCCCCGCCCTTGGATGCCCGTGAGGCGCTGCCGCTCGTGGACGGCGACCGCCGGAGCCCCGCTCCCGTCGGGCAGAAGAGAGGAGAAGGAGGGAAGAACGGTCAAACCTGACCAGTGGGCCCTCTGGACCCACTGTCAGTGACCCGCGCGGCTGTCCTCTCTCTGTTAAAGTGAAGGCGCATAACTCCCGAGTGCGTCTCCTCTACTGCGAAAGCGTATTTCCTTCTGAATCGTTTTCTTTTCTGGTTTTATTTAAAAACAGAGGTTTGACCAAACTTTGACTGGCTCTAACTTTTAAAATAAAACTCCAAATGAGTTGATTCTTTTTCCTACCTCTATCAAATTTCATCTAGTTTATTTTAAGATTTATTTCAAAAATATTTGAGACAACGTTTGGTACTGTGTTTGAAATATTTGTTATTTGTATGTTTTGCAAAATAGGATTTTGGAGAAAAGGGAAAGCCTCCAAAAAGTGCATCCTTTGCATACTCTTGAAGGCAAGCATTTCTGAACTCTGGCATAATATTTTGTTGTGGTGTTCTGATTCGATCACAACACCTTTTGACTTGGAGTATGCGTTTGCCTTATGTATCGATATAGTCTCGTACATGAGTACACTTTGGAGTTGCTTTGTGGTCAACAATGGATACACTAACGATTTGGATCATCCTCGTGAACTTCTCATGCATACCGGTAGGAAGCCGGGAAAGTCGTGGTCTTGGGTAGACACGAGCTTGTCCCTAGTCCCTCGTCAAGACGAGTATGCCCGGTATGGCATGGTGAGGCTCGAGGAGTGGTGATTTATTTCACTTGTGGTAATACTGTTGGAGGATTCTTGGGCCACCTGAGTCGGTTGTAGACCGAGTCTTGATCAATAGCTTCCTTATTTGTTGGTACCACCACTTGTCCCTGCAGGGGACAGGGTATGGTTCAGTAAGTTGTCAACCCCTACCAAAGCACACGCCGTACAGAGGGGCCATAGTGGAAGATACCGGAGGCCTCCGGTAGGCATGCCACTTGGTCAGGGGGCATGGGTGTTTCTGGTTGGGACCGAGAGGGGGGGGGGCACCCCTTAGAGCGCGCGAATAGAAAATTGATCCCATGCTACGTCGAGGTTGTAGCCTCCCCACTTAGAGTTTTGCTTGGCAGGTGTCGTGGGTGATTCCAGACACCGGTGAGTTAAGCTGGTGTGTGCAGGTCAGGTGTGTTTTCAATTAAAAGACCGTAGACGGAATTAGTCCCGAGGGACTAAGTAAACCCGTTACTCATGGAAAATGGTACTCCCTCTGCAGAGGATATATCCTGTTGGATAGTCATGTTCTTGAGTAAGGACCACAGTCTGAGTTGAATTGAGTAACGGTATTCGGATGGAGAACGATTTAACTAGAACTCAGTAACGGTATTCGGATGGAGACACGGCTAACTGGATCGTAGTAACGGTATTCGGATGGAGATACGGCTTGACTAAATTATCGGTTTTCGGATGGAGAAACGACTATACTAAATATTGTTTATGATTGTGGCACATATGGATTGTGATCTTCATTATTTTGGACTAACCATTTACATTATGTATGTTTTTTTGAGTATTCCGGGGATGGTTCTACCTCCTGGATATTCACCGTGATTATTCTCTTATAAGCCCTTTCTGTGGTGTCGCTCAGACGCCCGACTGCGGCATGCTTGTTGTTCATTTACCTGTTATAAGCCCTTTATGTGGTGTCGCCCCGACGCCCGACTGCGGCATTATTATTCTTGCAGTTTCCTCTCGAGGTGTCATTCAGACCCTCGTTTGGCACCAGTATTACTATTCTTGCAGTTTCCGCTCGAGGAGCCTTTCAGACCCTCATTTGGCACCCAGTACTTTACTTTGGATTATTTATAACCATATGTGTGCATCTTGGTTTTTCGTTATTTCGTGACGGACGTGTGATCACATGATAATCCGGAGCATGTCCTAATATTTTATACCCGTGTTCTTAATGTTTGCGAGTACATTCAAACGTACTCACTGGCTTGTCCCTGGCTATTGTCTTGGCCAGATTCCTCGCTTGGAGATAAGCATCGCGGTGACAACCTCGGAACCTACGTGTTGACATGTGCAGCCTCGCGAAGATAGGAGTTATCCTGGTCAGCTGTTCTTGTGGGAAATGGAGTCCCATAGACGCAGATGTATCCAACCGCTTCCGCCCTCTACCATTAGAAACCAAGTGTTGTACTCCTAGGCCTCAATGGTCTTGTACTACATATTTTTGTTCTTGCTTGGATTTTCTTGTATCAAGTTGGTACCTCATCAGCTAACAGTAATCCTGGGGCTGGTGAGCACACAGGCCGTTTTTCTGGGAATTTATATCCCGAATATCCGGTCGTGACAGCTACTTCGCACTTTCCTAGGTGAATGAACCTCGGTTGGGGGGGCATGCATTCATAGCTTAGGATTCCCTTCGTGCCGACACGAGGGAGGGGGACTGCTAGCTACTTCGCACTTTGCTAGGGTGAACCTCGGTTGGGGGGGCACGCAT
>NC_057814.1:363354387-363368261 GCF_018294505.1 Triticum aestivum | reverse complement strand
CTTCGCACTTTGCTAGGTGAATGAACCTCGGTTGGGGGGCATGCATTCATAACTTAGGATTCCCTTCGTGCTGACACGAGGGAGGAGGGGGGCTGCTAGCAACTTCACACTTTGCTAGGTGAACCTCGGTTCGGGGGGGAGGGGGCATGCATTCATAGCTTAGGATTCCCTTCGTGCCGACACGAGGGGGGGTGGGGCATATTATTTACTGGGCAGTACATTTCATCAATCCAGTTTTAAACATACCGATAGGAATGCATATATTTGCTTGTTGTTAAGCCTGTTATAGTTAGCATATGCCTCTTTTAAAGTTTTTTGATTGTTCGGTTGTTTGTAGTTAGCATATGTTCAGTTTCAAATGCTATCTTTGGTTGTTTGTAGTATGCCTTGTTTATTCCAGTTATTCACAATGTGATGTTCTATATGTGCAAGTATGAACTGTGCAGTTAAATTTCATCAGTACCAATTTCAACAATACAACTATGAATGACTACATTTGGTTGCTGCATCTTGTAGTTAACACGCCTTTCAATTTTTATTTTACCATAACCAGTGTACTTAGACCGGCACAATACCAGTTTGAATGACTATGTTTGCTTGTTGTTAAATGTTAGGCCTGTTGCAGTTAGCACACCTTTCCACTTGTTTTGCTTTACTAGCGTGCTTAAACCTACACACTGAAGCTATCTTTTGGAGATTATTTTGTCTGCCATGTATAATTTTGGGTTATGTTTAGCCTGTTGTGCTTAACATGCTTCTTGATGTACCTACACAGGACAATTTTGGGAACGACTGCTGTTTTCCATCGAGGTTAGTTTCATCCCATGGCTTATATCTGCTCACTGTTCAGGATATCGATAGCTGATACCATTTATGTCGGCGGCTGATAAGGACTAATCGGTGAATCGGACTTTTAACTGAATATATCTGCAACCCATTTTTCGTTAGGTTAACTAGGGCCATATGTAATATATCTGAGGCTACATAGCAACATGCACTATACTTAATGTCTATATATGCAATCCTAGGCTACATAGCAACAAGGAAGAGTGTTACATTAATGTTCTAATGATGTGTAGATATACGTAGAAGAGCAGCAGCAGCAGCAACAACAACAACACAACCCTGCTTGGATACTGAACTTAGCTAGAGGTTAAAGTTAGTTTCTAGCTCATTACTAACTTTGAACTAACTCCATCCAAATAGTTGTTTGGATGGCAGGGTTAGATTGACAATAAATGCACTAGGAGAACTAGCTCCAATTAGCACCTCTTGGGGTGGATAGTTTTTTTGGGTGGGTTATAGATGCAACTAGCTCAAACTAGCCCTCATGTTTAGATATACTTTAGGGCTATTTGAGCCCGAACTAGCTCAAACTAACTGTAACCCATGGATACAGCAGTAGTTAATCAGCCGATAATTTGTAAGAATGAACTAAACTCCTTCCGGCCCATAATATAAGATGTTAATTCATCTAATATGTGAGTATATTGGATGTTATAAGATACTCCCTCCCTTCCTAAATATTTGTCTATTTAGAGATTTCAAATGGACTACCACATACGGATGTATATAGACATATTATAAAAGTGTGTTGTACTACATCATTATGCAATTGCTGTTTAACTTCTAATATTAACTTGGTGCTTTTAGGTACATATGTCATTGGTAAAGATCCGCGTTTCGACCCTTTCTACGTATGGGGCAATGAGATATCGATGAACCAGCATCAAGTGAGAAAGCTGATAAAGATTGTTAGTAAAATGGGTCAAAAGATGGCACTTAAACTATTTGTTTACACTTTGTCCAAGACAACAGCCAACTGCAGGATGGTAAGTAAGAACTCTGCAGCCTTCTTTTTACTGCCCATAATGAGTTGTGTTAGATGACAATGTCTGAATCTTTTTCCTTTGCAGTGGTTGCCAAAGCAGTTTACTCAAGATTACCTCTAAAACTACATGATTGCTGAGCATGCAAAGGTTAAAGTATTTCTACCAGAACACGATGATTATCTAGATGTTTTAATGAAGACCGTGAAGGATGGGCGGTCGGCCATCACAAGGGGTTGGTCTAGAGTCGTGCTTGCCTTCTGCATGGAGGAGGGCACAATATGGCATTCTGCTTCACCTTGTTCAGCAACCAGAATATATTTTGCCTCTTTCTTTACCGTCTTTAATAGTACAAGTATACAACTGTGTTTCATCATTCTTTATTTGGTTCTTATGTAACTCTTGAACATATGTACCTATGAAGCGAATAATGCATTGGTTGTTTGAACCTAATGGATATGAATAAAGCTATAGCATACATTGAAATTCAAATTCAAATCCAAATCCGGTACAATTTGGAAAAGCAGCAATTAAATTACGGTGAAATTACGCTCTCCAGGTTGTTACGGCACAGACGGTTGGTAAAACACAAACGTTTGCGATATGCACCATAATCCGAGACTGTCGGGGGAAACGACACATATGGGATCACAAGAATCCCTACTACGGTTGCCGGGGCGCAGGGTTGCAAGAAGAGCAGGATCAGTAGCCAGCATGAGGAGCGTTTACCCAGGTTCGGGCCGCGAGGATGTGTAAAACCCTAGTCCTGCTTTGGTGGGTGTATTTCAGAGAGTTCTTGAGCTCTCGAACTAGCTATGGTGAGTGCATGATTCAAAAGAGTCGAATCCTTCTCTAGTATGCCATGGGCCTCCTTTTATAGTCGAAAGGAGCTGCCATAGTGGCACACAGGAGGTGGAAAGGCGCACAGTGCCCTGAGCTTATTGCTCATATTTCAGGACAAGACGCATGTAATGCGTAGCTTAGGTGTCCCCCTGCTTTATCGGGGACGGGGGCGAGGCCCGTCCCCTCTGTCGCCGCTCCTCCTTGCTTCGACACACGCCTTGGCCAGCGATGCGTGCGGTGCCATGTAGGCAGGCAGAGCTGAGGTGGCGTGGTGGTGGAGCCTTCACGAAGATCTGCATGTCGCCACGCAGGAGCTCGATGAGTTGGCCTGCGGGCTGCATGTTGCCACACAGGTGCCCGCCCAGCTGGTTGGGGTGGCAGCTGCATGTGAACGGCGGTGGAAGCTTGGTTGGCGTGGGCCTGGCGGTGGCCCTGCTGGCGTCCTTGGTGAGGGCCTTGCCGGGTAGCCCGGCAAGGGTCTTGCCGTGTGGCCCGACAAGGGTCTTGCCGTGGCGCGCTGTCGTCCCCGGCAAGGGCCTTGCCGGGGGTCTGGTGGCCTTCCTCGGCAAGGATCTTGCCGAGGATCGTCGTCTTCTAATCCTCATCTGATCTTGAATATGTCTTCACAAAGATCTGCATGCCACCACAGAGTTGCCTTCCCGATCCCTGGCCCCACGTGGATGATGGCGTTGGGGACCGTGGGCTCAAGGTGTGGCTCGCGCTGTTGGTGTGGGGTGAGCTACCCTGGCAAGGGTCTTGCCGGGGGAGCCTGCTTCGTCCCTCTGCTCCTTGTGGTCTCGGCCTTGGCGTTGCTCTGATTATCTTGGGCTTCGGTCTTACCTTGGCTCACCTCCCTTGTTCTGCTTGGTGTGACCGTGGGCGCGGCTTCAACTGCCCGTGCACAGGTAAAGGGGTATAAAAGTGTGCCCCTCTTTTTGTACACCGACAGGAGACCCCGGGCCTGCGCCACACATAAGCGCGACACGTTGTTGGGCCAGGCCCAAAACGGTGCGCGGGCAGGCGGGGAGGTTTTTACCACAGTAAAACTCTTGGCGCGCTTCGCTTCCCACGACCCGCGTGCGCGGCGCGGCGTGGACGGGTGTGCATGACGTGGGCGGCATGCGTGGGGCGGTTCCTGCACGCATGCGTCACATCACAGTAAATGGGCAGCGCGACCCGCGGCTTCCCCATAAAAAGGAATAACCGTGGACGCACTGTTCCTTTTACCGTTCGCGCAACCCCAATCTCGGAAACCTCCGCCTGCCTTCTTCTTCTTCTCCAAGCTTCGTTCCTGCTCGCCGCCGTTGCGCTTCCACCGTCCTTTGTCCTGCCCTCCTCCCCCAGCCGCCATGGCGCAAAAATCCACCAAGGGCAAGGGAGTGGCCAAGGACGCCGGAGCCGCGGAGCCGCCGGAGAGTGCGCTGGCGGTGCAGCGGACGCAGTCCGCCTTCTTCCCCTCGACAGTTGACGTGTTTGAGCTGCCGGACTCCTTCAGGCCCCTGTGGGGAGTGAAGATGAGGGCGGGGGGGGGGGGATTCGGGGCATCCAGCCACGCGTATCATCCCCGCCGACTGCGCCGAGGCTGCCCCAAATCGGTACCCCTTCTTTGTCGATTATTTTTCCTGCGGGCTCTGTCCTCCCTTCTCCGATTTCTTCAGCGACGTCATGCATACCTTTGGCTTCCGCCTCCTGGATTTTACTCCGAATGCGGTGGCATGCATGGCCCTTTTCGCGCATCTCTGCGAGGGCTTCGCTGGGGTGCACCCCAACACGACGCTCTTTCGCCATTACTTCTCCCCTCGGATCCAACCAGGGGGCGCCATCTCCGGTTGCATCTCCTGGGTCTCAAGATCCAAGGGAGCGTATCCGAAGGGCACCATGAAGGAGAGGTGGGAAGAATGGCGGGGCCGGTGGTGCTGGATCGAGGAGAAGGACCCGCCGATGTTCTGCGAAGTTCGCCGAGCGCCGCCGATTCGCAGAAGCGATTGCAGCGCCGGCACCGAGGCTCCTCTGGTTGAAGATGTGGTCGGCGAGTCATCGTCGGAGGAGGCCGAGACCGCCGGCCCGACGCCGGCTACGGGGAGAGGGCGAGTCCTGCGGCGGGCCAGTTCCGGCGAGCCGGTCCGGCCCGGCAGGGCTGCGCGGCCGCAACTGACCTTGGAGGGGTCCGGGCGCCACATGAGGGCCGCGGCGGCAAAGAAGCCGGCGAAGGCCGCGGTGAAGAAGAAGACAGCCACCCCTTCTTCGTCCATGCTTGTCCAGACACCACCTCCTTCCCCCCCTCCGGCGGATGTTGATACGGAGGTTACTTTCGATTATGGATCCCTCAGCCTAAGGAGGAAGAGGAAAACAGCAGAGGAGGAAGCGGATGACGAGTAAGTATCTTGTTCCTTTTTGTTATCTCTGCCTCCTCAATTCTTGTTGCTCATCTTGAGTTGTCTTCGCCTTTGCAGGAACGTGGAGACGCTGGCCCAGAGAGTGACCAGGGCCAAGGTCTCGGCGGGTGGCCAGCCGCCAGTTGGTACTTCGAGGGCACCATTGGTGGTGTTGAGCAGACCAGACAGCAGCCCCCGACATAGCCCCCAGCGTAAGTTCATCACTCTTCACCCGTTGACATGTGTCAGGGGCACGACACTTTGGTGCTGACCTTGCCAGGTATGCAGGAGGAGAGCAACAGCAGGAGGAGCCACAGAGGGCTACTCCCAACGCCGCCCCCATCAACCACGCCGCCCCGAGGGGCGTCCCCAGCAAGGGCTCCAAGCACCGAGCCCACGCACATGGAGGAGGAGGAGGAGAACTTGGGCGCTGGCGGCTTTGCCTCGACGCCAAATGTTGGCGGGGAGGGGACTTCCGTTTCCTGGCCTGGTACTGGCACAGGTAAGTCGTTCGCCGTTCGTCCCTGTTTCTTTTTCTTTCTGGCTCTTGGTCCTGGCCTTGCCTCACCCCCTCTTCGGGGTCCAGATTCCTCCTCGGTGAACCCAGAGGACGTGGACGCCGTCATCGAGAATGTCGCCAAGGCCGCCGAGGCGGACGCCGAGAAGATCGCCGCCGAGGAGACCGCCAAGGGCGCTACCGAGGACGCCGCCAAGGGGCCTACCGGGAAGGCCGGCAAGGCTGCCGCTGAGGAGACCGGCAAGGGGCCTGCCGGAGAGGCTGGCGGGGCCGCTGCCGAGGAGGAGGAGGAGGTGGCTGACGACCAGCCTTCCTCTTCTCCTGCTTCTGGCTCCGGCAAGTACCTGAGGGTGAGCGATGACTTGTTCGTCCACCTTCCAGGCGCGTGCAGCACCAGGACACCCGTTGAGGGAGAGATGTTCGACGACAAAGTGCTTGCCGCTGCCGGGCTTGAAATCGTCGATGTCGGCGTTCTGGGAACGGGGGTCCTCAGACTTGCCTGCCTGCGGCCCACAGCGTGGCTAAGCCAGTAGGCCGTACGGCCCATCTTCATCAACAAGGCATCCAAGACCCTCGTGAGGGTCCAAGCCTCGCGAGGCGGACGATGCAAGAACTCCTCTGGAGTGGCCTAGCCAGGCAGGCTCACGAGGAGCGGAGATATCAAGGCGGGGTAAACCTCACGAGGCTCTCGTGACGTGAGCCATGACGAATGAAACTAGGCGGGCGCCAGCGCGCGCAGCGTCCTTATTTCCTCTTTGGTGCTAAGGAGGCCAGCGTAGGCGAATAGTACCGAGGCATCAGGCAAAGGTTGCTATATTGGTGCAACGAGACCAAGACCAGGAGAACGGCAAGATGGAGGTCATCGTGGATCCCAAGACGGCGTCACCACCAGAGCTTTTCGCAGGCAAAGACCGCTTTTGTCAGGATAGCTTGTACTAGTTGTCCCCCTTCAAATTTGCCCGCCGTTGTTGGCTCCCTTCCCGCTCGATATTTGGGAAGAGGACCACGGCCTATATAAGTAGAGCTAGCCACCATAGTAGGGGCATCTCATCTTAGCTTGATCCAACCCGATCGAGAGCCTAGCCTAGCCACAAGAACACCTCAACCTCAGGAGGCTATTCTTCCCCTGTACTGTTCATCATCAGCCCTAGAGGCAATCCACCACCACCACACAGGAGTAGGGTATTACACTACAACGGTGGCCCAAACCAGTATAAACCTCTTGTCTTTCCGCGTTGCGAGTTCGTCGAGTTCGTCTGCGATATCTTAGCGAGCTAGGGCATAGATCGATAGGAGGGAAAGGCTTCGCGTGCACCCCAGTGTTCGAACCTTAAGGGTTTGCCGGAACCCCACATCCAACATTTCGCAAGGCAGGTAGGGGGTGCGCCGGAGCTCCTCTCCACCAACCTGTGCCCCATGCCACCGCACTTTGCTCCTATGGCGGGTGCCCCACCATCCACCTCTACGACCGACGTCGGCGGCGAGGCATCTGGGTACCGAGCCCTGGCCCCCGCCCTGCGCCAAGTGCGGTGGCCAACCAAGTTTAAGCCAGAGATGCCGCCGCGTTACGACAGCGCGGCAGACCTGATGTCGTTCCTGCTGGCGTACGAGGAGGCCGTCCTCAAAGCCGGAGGCAACGACAAGATCATGGCCAACTAGTTCCCCATGGCCCTTGCCGGTGAGCCGCGCGCCTGACTGGTCAACCTCCCGGGATCCACAGTGGCTTCCTGGCGGGAGCTCCGTGACCTCTTCACCGATCGCTACGCGGTGCCAGCACACCATGCGGCCGCGGCCCTGCTGGGCGGCTCTCAAGCACCGCCTTCAGATCGCCACGTCAAACCGTTCCTCCGTCAGATCGGGGCCGCCTCCAAGCGCCCGGGGGCTCCGCCAGGTTGGGCCGCCCCAGAGGCCGACCTCACCTTCGGCTCAGAAGACCACCCCAGCTCCACCGCCGGCTCCGGCATGCTCCCAATGCTTCGCACGCCCACCATCTGCAACATGGCCGTCACCAAGACCCTCATCGACGGCGGCGCCGGCCTCAACTTGCTCTCCGTAGAAGCCTTCAACCTTCTTCACGTGCCGCTCGAGCGGCTCAAACTCCGCAAGCCCTTTTCGGGAGTGGGTGGTGGAGCTGACCGGTCTCTAGGGCAGATTCGCCTCCCTGTCACCTTCGGCACACGCGACAACTACCGCACCGAGCTGGTGGACTTCGACATCGCATGCATCGGTCTCCCATACAACGCCATCCTCGGGTACCCAGCTCTCGCTCAGTTCATGGCGGCGACCCATCCGGCCTACAACCTCATGAAGATGCCAGGAAGCAAGGGCGTCCTCACCATCAAGGGGACACTAAGGAGGCCGTGACGGTGCTCAGGCTCGCCTTCAAGACCGCGACAGCAGCATAGCCGGCCGGCGCCGGTACCCACGAGGCGAAGGAGGCCGCGCCTACCAAGAAGAAGCAGCTGTTCACCCAAGACAAGGCGGAAACCAAGCAGGTGCCAGTCAACGAGGACGGTTCTTCGGGGGCCACCTTCACCATAGGAGCCGCCCTTGACCCGGGACATGAAGAAGCCTTGGTGGGTTTCTTGCACGTGCACAAGGAGATATTCGCATGGGAGCCCAATCAGCTGGTAGGGGTCCCAAGAGAGGTGATCAAGCATCATCTAAGGGTATGCCCCAACATACGCCCCGTGAAACAGCGAGCCAGACGGTAGTCCACTGAGAAGCAGGCCTTCATCGTCCAAGAGACATGCAAGCTGGAGGCGGCAGGCGCCATCCGGGAAGTTCGATGTCCCGAACGGCTGGCTAACCCTGTCGTAGTGCCAAAGAAAGGTGGGAAGAAGCGGATGTGCGTCGACTTCACCAAACTTAACAAAGCCTGCCCCCAAGATCCGTTCCCGCTCCCGCGCATCGACCAGATTGTCGACTCCACCGCCGAGTGCGACTTGCTGTGCTTCCTGGACGCGTTCTCAGGGTATCATCAGATCAAGATGGCGGTGGAAGATGCGGAGAAGACAGCTTTCCTAACACCATGTGGGGTGTACTGCTACACCTGCATGCCCTTCGGGCTGCGCAATGCAGGCGCCACCTTCCAGCGGCTGATGCACATCGCCCTGGGGCGACAGCTTGGGAGGAACACTGAGGCCTGCGTCGACGACATAGTGGTAAAGTCTCACGAGGCGAGGACATTGATTAAAGATTTGGAGGAAACCTTCGAGAGCCTGTGCCAGATGAACCTGAGGCTTAACCCGGAGAAGTGCGTGTTCGGTGTCCCCTCCGGCAAGCTGCTGGGATTGCTCGTGTCCCATAGAGGGATCGAGTCGAACCCGGAGAAGATCAAGGCCATCGAGGACATGAGCCCGCCACAGACCCTCAAAGAGATGCAAAAGCTAGCGGGGCGGGTGACCGCATTAGGGCGTTTCATCTCCAAGCTGGGAGAGCGCGCCTTACCCTTCTTCAAGCTCATGAAGAAGAAAGGCCCATTCGAGTGGACCCCGGAGGCAGATCAGGCTTTCCAAGACCTCAAGAAATACCTTACCATCCCCCGGTGATGGTGACACCACGACCTCTTGAGCCTCTGGTACACTACCTTGCCGCCACCCCGTACTCCGCCAGCGCGGCGCTGGTGGTGGTCAGGGAGGAGCGTAAACCCAAGGGCGTGCCGCGCCAAGCCGGAGCTGAAGTGGCGCAGGGTCAGGAGGACGCAGCAAGGGCATCAGCTGGGGAAGACAAAGCTCAGCAGGACAACGTCACAGAAGCTCCTGAGGACAGCCAAGTCTCAGGAAACCCCCCACCTCAGGAGATGCACCAATCTTCGCAGGACCCCAGCCTCGATAGTGCGCCGGCCCTCTTCGAACACCCGGTGTACTTCGTCAGCACCGTACTGAGAGACGCAAGGGCACGCTACCCCATGCCTCAGAAGCTCCTGGTCGCACTCTTGGTGGCCTCATGCAAGTTGCGACACTACTTCTAGGGGCACCCGATCAAGGTCGTCTCAGCTTACCAATTGGAGAGGGTACTCGGGAGCCCGAATTCGGCTGGAAGGGTCGCTGAGTGGAATATTGAGCTGCAAGCATTCCAGTTAGAGTTCAGCACTACCAGGGTCATCAAGGGGGCTGCGTTCGTTGACTTTGTGGCAGAATGGACGGATGCCCCGACACTTGAGGAAGGGGAGGACCGGTCCACCTCCCCAGGGAGCGAGGCTCTGGACGGCTGGGTCATGTATTACGATGGCGCTTTCGCGCACCAGGGCACGGGAGCTGGAGCAGTGCTCATCTCGCCCACCCAGGCCAAGCTCTACTACGCTGTGCAACTCTGCTTTCAGAACGGCGAGAAGGTCACCAACAATATCACAGAATATGAAGGCCTCATAGCTGGCCTGAAGGCTGCAGCAACTCTAGGGGTGAAGCGCCTTACCGTCAGAGGCGACTCACAACTCCTCGTTAACTTCTCCAACAAGGTGTACGAGCCGAAGGACAAGCACATGGAGGCCTACCTCGCGGAGGTACGCAAGATGGAAAAGCAGTTCTCAGGTCTCGAGCTACAGCACGTGCCCCGGGGCACCACAAAGAAGCCGACGACATCACCAGTAGAGCATCCAAGCGGCAACCACAAGAGCCTGGTGTCTTTGAGGAGTGGCTCTTCAAGCCATCAACTACGCCACCTCTTTCAAGCACTACTCAGCCTCGGGAGGAGCTCCCACAGCCTCCGGTCATGGGAGCCCCGGCCTGTGGCCCGACCTCAGGAGCTTGGCTGCTCTTGGCGCTCGAGCCCCGGGAAGAATGTTGGACCAAGGAATTCAAGGACTACCTGACACGCGAAGCGTTACCGGAGAAGGAAGAGGACGCGGAGCGCGTGGCCCGGTAGGCCACGGCATACTGCATCCAAAACGGCGAGTTATACAGGAAGTGGCCGAACGATGTCACGCTGCGCTGGATCTCCAGCGATCAAGGAAGGGAGTTGCTGATTGACATACACGGCGGGGACTGTGGGCATCACTCGTTGTCACGCCCACGATGCGGCTATATCTCCCACGTGTCGAGGCACGACTTAGAGGCATAACCGCATAGTGGTTTTGTCGCAAGAAGGGTCATCTTCACACAATCCCATGTAATGAACAAGAATGGGATAAAGAGTTGGCTTACAATCGCCACTTCACACAATACATAAATATAATTCATACATCATCCAAAATACACACATAGACCGACTACGGTCAAGATCCAAATGAAAATAAGATAACCCCAAATGCTAGATCCCCAATCGTCCCAATTGGGCTCCACTACTGATCATCAGGAAAAGACACATAGTAACGACCACGTTCCTCATCGAACTCCCACTTGAGATCGATCCCATCATCTGCCCTGGCATCGTCGGCAGCTGCAACTGTTTTGGTAGAATCTGTGAGTCACGAGGACTCAGCAATCTCACACCCGCGAGATCAAGACTATTTAAGCTTATAGGAAAGGATGGTGTAATGAGGTGGAGCTGCAGCAGGCAATAAGCATATATGGTGGCTAACTTGCGCAAATGAGAGCGAGAAGAGAAGCAACGGAACGGTCGTCATCTAAAAATGACCAAGAAGTGATCCTGAACTCCTACTTACGTCATTCATAACTCAAACCGTGTCCACTTCCCGGACTCCGCCGAGAAGAGACCATCACGGCTACACACACAGTTGATGTATTTTAATTGGGTCAAGTGACAAGTTCTCTACAACCGGACATTAACAAATTCCCATCCGCCTCATAACAGCGGGCACGGCTTTCGAAAGATAATACCCTGCAGGGGTGTCCCAACTTAGCCCATCATAAGCTCTCACAGTCAACGAAGGATAAACATTCTCCCGGAAAGACCCGATCAGTGTCGGAATCCCTGTTTACAAGACATTTCAACAATGGTAAAACAAGACCAGCAAAGCCGCCCGAATGTGCCGAAAAATCCCGATAGGAGCTGCACATATCTCGTTCTCAGGGCACACCGAATGAACACTACGTATAGCTAAAACCAATCCTTGAGTTTCCCCAAGGTGGCGCTGCAAGTGGCTCTAGTCTGGACCAGCACTCAGAGGAACACTGGCCCGGGGGTTTAAATAAAGATGACCCTCGGGCTCGCGAAAACCCGAGGGAAAAGGCTTAGGTGGAAAATGGTAAAACCAAGGTTGGGCCTTGCTGGAGGAGTTTTATTCAAGGCGAACTGTCAAGGGGGTCCCATAAATCACCCGACCGCGTAAGGAACGCAAACTCAAGGAACATAATCCCGGTATGACAGAAACTAGGGCGGCAAGAGTGGAACAAAACACCAAGCATAAGGCCGGGCCTTCCACCCTTTACCAAATATATAGATGCATTAATATAATAAGAGATATTGTGATATCCCAACATATCCATGTTCCAACATGGAACCAACTTCAACTTCACCTGCAACTAGCAACGCTATAAGAAGGGCTGAGCAAAAGCTGTAACATAGCCAAACAACGGTTTGCTAGGAAAGGATGGGTAGGGGCTGACATGGCAAAATGGGAGGCATGATATAGCAAGTGATAGGTAGCGCAACATGGCAATAGAGCGAACAACTAGCAAAGCAAAGATAGAAGTGATTTCGAGGGGTGGTCATCTTGCCTGCAAGGTTCTCAGAGTTGTCGAAAGCTTGATCCTCGTAAGCGTACTCAACAGGTTCCTCGTTCACCAACTCGTCTCCCGGCTCTACCCAAGACAAGAACACAAGCAGCGGAACCACAATCAATCACGAGAAATGCACAAGCAACATAATGCAAACATGTATGATATGCGAGATATGATATGCGATGCATATGCGTGCTCCGGAAGGAAAATGATGAACAAGGCAGTAACTTGGCAAACCAAGCATTCCACTGGAAAGATGAGATGATTTCGGTCGAAATCGATATAAAGATCACCGGAAACGGATGCACGGTTTGCAAATGGCAAGCAAAACAAGAATGACACGAATCTGCGATTAACAGCAAGATAGCACTTAAAATACAACAAGCAACAACGCTACAGCACTCCAACATAGCAACAAAGCATATGTCAGTAATGTACAGGAGATTCTTGACAAAAGATGAACACTGAGCTACGGCTAGTTCACAACATAACAAGCTCAAACAAGCATGGCAAAAGTGCAAAAGATAACAGGATCACAGACTTGGTGAAATTACTGGACATGGCAGAAACAGCATCAGGTAGCAATGTTCAGAGCACGAAATCAACATGCTACAGGAACTTAACATGGCAAAACAAGGCATGGCAGTATTCTACTAAACGTATATGACAAAAGTCCCTTACTGACCATAAGACAAAGGACCAGAAGATTTGATGGCAACCACGTAAACATAGCAAGTTTCGTTAACAGGTTTCAGACTTACTACAAAGCAATGTTGGTGAGCTTGATGCACTCACTACAAAGCAATGCATTACAAAACAAGCATATCTACAGCAATATGGCGTGTTTATGAAGCTATCCATGGCAAAAACAAAAGCATAGAATGTATGGATCAACTACATTAATCTTGGCGAAAATGAATATCATGTTAAGAATCTGCCAGAAATATTTTATAGCAAAAGCAGAGCAAGATTGAGTCATGCTATGGCACTCCATAAATAGAAACAAGGGCAGGAATGGATCTATTACAACAATATCTACAAAACATCCTTACTGAACATCTCCAAAATATGCATGGATCTCTCTGTAACATCAAGTTTACATGGCAACAAAATAACAGCAGACAGACAGAGAAATCAGTCCCTGAAATCAGAAACATTACGGAGCCTAGTTTGAATGCTTGTGCTAGTCACCACAGAGATCACAAAAATACATGGCATAAACCACTTGAAAGATGGCATGGCATACAAGTAACACATGTAGAGCTCATGCCCATAAGATACACAGATTAGAAGATACAAAAATAACAAATCTCCAAGTTCTGCTAAGAAATAGTAGATAACAGTAAGTAGCACTCTTGCAACAGAGATTTGGTCATCAAGATGGCCCGTACTGAACATTGTGCAATTGAACAAAATGTAGAGCATCACGAGGCGAACAATTTGACATATTACACACATGAAACGGAGCTATATGCAGAGAGTTACGATGCAATGAACATGTGCACATGCTGTAGAATTCTCAGGACGGAGGAATATTAGGGTTCGGGAAAAGTCAACCGTAGAGGATCCCAGATCAGATCTGGCCGAGGGAGCTCGGGCCGCCGGAGTTGGAGCTCGCCGGAGTGCGGGGAGGCGGCCGGAGGGAGAGGAGGCGAGGCGACGGCGCGGCGTGGCGGAGGAGAGGGCC
>NC_057814.1:363329306-363353829 GCF_018294505.1 Triticum aestivum | reverse complement strand
GGCGGCGCGGTGGCCGGGGGTGACGTGGCGGCACGTGGGTGGCTGGAAGCGGCGGCGGCTTCGTCCGGCATGGTACGGACACGTCCGGCTGCGCCGAAGGGCGATTTTTTAGGGTTGGACTGCGAATGATTTCGGGAGAGATGCATATATATAGGTAGAGCGAGCTAGGAGAGTCCAAATGAGGTGCGGTTTTCGCCCACACGATCGTGATCGAACGACCTACAGCATGGAAGAGAGTTTGGTGGGTTTTGGGCTGTTTTGATGGGGGTTTTGCTGCAACACACAAATGGACTTTGCAGATGCCCGGTTAACCGTTGGAGTACCAAACGACCTCCAAATGGAACGAAACTTGACCGGTGGTCTACCGGTGGTATACCAAGGCCACTTGACAAGCCTCGGTCCATTCCGAGAATGTTTGACACCCGCTCACGAAAGAAAACAAGAGGGGTGCGCCAGATTGCAAAACGAACAACGGGGAAAATGCTGGGATTAATGAGACGAACACGTATGCAAATGCAATGCACATGATGACATGATATGAAATGCATGACATGAACAAAATGCAAAACGAAAAACAAAACCCGACCACAAAGGGAATATCATAGCACATAGCCGAAAATGGCAAGAGTCGGAGTTACAAATATGGAAAGTTACATCCGGGGTGTTACACTCGTCGTCACGGACCCTCGTCCACAAGGTGTTCCGCAGTGGATTCTACTGGCCTACAACGCTCAACGACGCAGCCGAGCTGGTGAAGTCTTGCAAAGCTTGCCAATTCCACGCCAAGCAAATCCATCAGCCTGCTCAGGGCCTCCAAACCATCCCTCTCACATGGCCGTCCACGGTCTGGTGGCTGGACATCTTAGGCTCATTCCCACGGGCGCCAGGGGGCTACCTCTATCTCTACGTCGCCATCGACAAGTTCACCAAGTGGGCGGAAGTGGAAGCCGTCCGTACCATCCCGGTCGGCTCTGCCGTCAAGTTCATCAAGGGCCTCGTGAGCCGCTTCGGGGTCCCCAACCGCATCATCACAGATAACCGCTCGCATTTTACTAGTAACCTCTTCAAAACCTACTGTGCTAACCTTGGAACGCAGATATGCTACGCTTCGGTGGCCCACCCCAGGAGCAATGGCCAGGCTGAGCGCGCTAACGCAGAGGTCCTGAGGGGCCTCAAGACCAGGACCTTCAAGAAGAAACTGGAAGCCTGCGGCAGGAGCTGGCACGACGAGCTCCAGTCCATGCTGTGGTCTATCCGCACCACCGCTACCAAGCCAACGGGAGAGACTCCATTCTTCCTCCGGCGAGAGCTCCAGCAGCGGTGGCTACGACCAGCCGCCGCGTCACCGCGCCGAAACTGGAAGAGACGCGATCGTCGCCGAGGGCACGCTCGCCTTCATCTTCGTCGCGACCGTCACCAAGGCTGAGCACCTCATCACCGTCGTTTGACTCGGGGTAGCACCCGGCGCGGCGACCATCTTCCCCAAACACCCTCACATAGAGGGTCGACCCACCGTCATACCTGAGGTGGAGCATGCACCGCCTGCCCAGACCGCCCGCGCGGGCGAACGTCTGCCAGCCGCGGGCCAGGGCTATGTTGCCCGTGGCGGATGTCTCGACCGCGACCCAAGAGGCCTTGCTACAGCAACCGTCTGCCTGCAACCAGAGCCCGCCTGGACCAGTGGCCGGCAGTTCGTCGACGAAGAAGTGCGGAAGCTGGAGCCAGTTGTTGGTCGGGTTCTCCGACCACAAAATGAACTCCGGTGACACTTCCGCTGAATGGATGCGCGGACGGGGAGGCCGCGCCACCATTGCACGCCTCCCCTCGTCAGCTGGACCGCCATGGCTAGGACGATCCCCTCCGTGCGGCGCGGCGTCGCCATGATGGTGGGCCATGGCGGGGGTCGCGGCATGCTTGCGCGGACGGCCGCGAACGCGCTTGGGCGCCGGGGAGCCGGGCCCCCCGCGAGGGGCCTTTCCCTTCTTCGCGGCAGAGAACTTCCTTCGTGGTGCCATCGGTGGTGCTGCAAGCAGTGGAGCAAGGAGGAAGAAGCAAGCAAGCGGGGAAGAGATGGGCGACGGGGGCTCCGCCCCCTCCCCATTTATAGCAAGAGAAGGCCAACCGGCGTCTCCCACGATCGCAAGTAATGATGGTTTTCCTTGCATATCGCAGGGACTTGTCAAGTCATGCAGTTGCCGAGGCAGCGTGGGGAAGCGGAGACGCCCACGTCCAATCAACCGCCACGCGTCAACCGAGGCCGCATGCTTTTGGGGCCCGCGGTGCTCCGAACTTGACCCTTGGCTTTGCCGCAAAGCCAAGCCCGAGCGCACCTTGGGCCCGGGGGCTACTGTCGGCGTTCTGGGAACGGGGGTCCCCAGAGTTGCCTGCCTGCGGCCCACAGCGTGGCTAAGCCAGCAGGCCGTACGACCCATCTTCATCAACAAGGCATCCAAGACCCTCGCAAGGCGGACGACGCAAGACCTCCACTGGAGTGGCCTAGCCAGGCAGGCTCACGAGGAGCAGAGATATCAAGGTGGGGTAAACCTCACGAGGCTCTCGTGACGTGAGCCATGACGAACGACACCAGGCGGGCGCCAGGAGGGCGCCAACGCGTGTAGCGTCCTTATTTCCTCTTTGGTGCTAAGGAGGCCAGCGCAGACCAAGAGTACCGAGGCATCAGGCAAAGGTTGCTATATTGGTGCAATGAGACCAAGACCAGGAGGACGGCAAGATGAAGGTCATCGTGGAGCCCAAGACGGCGTCACCACCAGAGCTTTTCGCAGGCGAAGACTGCTTTTGTCAGGATAGCTTGTACTAGTTGTCCCCCTTCAAGTTTGCCCGCCGTTGTTGGCTCCCTTCCCGCTTGATATTTGGGAAGAGGACCAGGGCCTATATAAGTAGAGCTAGCCACCATAGTAGGGGCATCTCATCTTAGCTTGATCCAACCCGATCGAGAGCCTAGCCTACCCACAAGAACACCTCAACCTCAGGAGGCTGTTCTTCCCCTGTACTGTTCATCATCAGCCCTAGAGGCAATCCACCACCACCACACCGGAGTAGGGTATTACACCACAACAGCGGCCCGAACCAGTATAAACCTCGTGTCTTTCTGCGTTGCGAGTTCGTCGAGTTCGTCCGCGAGATCTTAGCGAGCTAGGGCATAGATCGATAGAAGGGAAAGGCTTCGCGCGCACCCCAGTGTTCGAACCTTAAGGGTTTTCCGGAACCCCACATCCGACAGTCGACGAGCCGATCGTTGGTGGCGATGGTTCGCAGGAAGAGCGGCTCCTCCACGCCATGGGCGCCAGCTTCCGGAAGCTCCAGGCGCTCCACCGTGCCCGCGTGGACAAGGCTAAGTCCAGGACGGCGGTGGTGGAGAAGGCGGAGGCGGACCTCCAGAAGCGCGTTGCCGAGACGCAGGACTGGTTCCGCGAGGCCCACAAGGAGCTCAAGGCTGCTCAGGGCGAGCTAGCCAAGCGCGACATGGAGCTCACCATGAAGCTCGCCGACGTCGAGAAAGCTCAAGAGACGGCGAGGAACTTGGCCGGCCGCCGAAGCTACCCGGACCCAGCACGAGGCCGCGCTGAACTCCCAGGAGGAGGACCTCACTGCACGCGAGGAGAAGCTTGCCACCATGCTTCGCGGCAAGGATGCAGAGGTGGAGAAGCTTGTCTTGCAGCGGACCAGAGAGCTGGAGCAGAGGCACAAAGAGGCACTCAATGCCCAGGCCTAGGTTCACGCCTGCAAGGTGGAGGAGCTGGAGCTGGAGCGGGACGGGGTGAAGGAGCAGGCCCTGAAGCTGTCCCAGGAGAAGGACACGCTTAACAGTGCCCTGACAGAGGCGCAGGGCGCGTTCGTCAGTAAGGCTGGGGAGCTCTCCGAGGCCAACAACTCCATCAAAGACCTCAAGCTGAAGCTGGAGGGTCTCGAGAAGGTGCTGTTGGAGGCCAAAACCCGAGAGGGGACCCTGGCCAAGGAGCCGGAGGCCGAGAAGCAGTTGCGGAAGAACGAGGGCCTCACTTCACGGATCACGTGGAGGGCGAGAACCGTTGGCTCGATCGCCTCGCCACCGTCGCCAACCAGGCCGCCGCGCAGCTGGCCATCATGGGGATGCCTGACGTGAGGTATGTCCCGGAGCAGAGCGTGAGCGCCAATTGCAGCCTGACCGTGTTCTTTGAGAAGGTCGTCGGCGCTCTGGAGCGGCTTCACGCCAACCGGGCAGCCTCACTGGCCGACGAGTCCCGGAGGCTTTGCCAGGGTGCCATGACCAAGGTTCTCACTGGTACCCTGACCTCGACTTTGACGCTGCGCAGGAGAGCTTGCCGGAGGGTACTGACCTCGCGCCGCTCAGGGAGCGCATCAAGCACATCATCAGGCGAGTCGGCGAAATTCAGAGGGTGGAGGGCCAGCGCCGGGATTAGTCACCCCGTTCTTTATCGCCGTTGTAGGTTCACAACCAAGACAATTGCTATTTCTAGTTAGAACCGCAGCAACAATTCGATGTAATATAACTCTGCAGCACTTTCAGTATCATGCATGTTATTTTCCTGTACAATTTTCCTTTGTATGTCCACCCTACGCTACCTGGGTTGGTTTGCCGGTGTGTAAACCCAGGGCGGCGTCTTGGGGATGGATCCCATTGGCCTACCGGGTGTGCTTGCTGCCGGGAAAACCACCTTGCTGCCCTTAGCGCGGCCGCCCAAACTGTCGAGCTTGACTCGAGTCAGAATCGAGAGCGTTGCCATGTGCGGAAGGCTACCCCGCCACTCTTGACGCGGCCGCTTGAGCTGTTGAGCAGACTCGAAACAGAACAAGGGCATTGCCAATTGTGGGAGGGCCCCTTTGCGTGCAGGTCTCTCATACATAGGCAAAATCTCCGAGGACGATAACCTTATATGTAGGAGGAAATAACTCAAAGATCTGAATGACTTAGCTTTTCTGTTGCCGTGCCGGCGTCGTTCCTCCGGCCGCCTTCTTCTCAGGAGCCAAGGGCGATGAAGAACCGCTAGGTAGCTACTAGGCTAGATTCTCACAATTGCGGCCCCTACCTGGCACACCAAAGATGTCGGGGGGAATGACACCTATGGGATCACAAGAATCCCTACTACGGTTGCTGGGGCGCAGGATTGCAAGAAGAGCAGGATCAGTAGCCAGCACGAGGAGCGTTTACCCAGGTTCGGGCCGCGAGGATGCGTAAAACCCTAGTCCTGCTTTGGTGGGTGCATTTCAGAGAGTTCTTGACCTCTCGAACTTGCTGTGGTGAGTGCGTGGTTCGAAAGAGCCGAATCCTTCTCCAGTATGCCATGGGCCTCCTTTTATAGTCGAAAGGGGCTGCCACAGTGGCACACAAGAGGTGGAAAGGCGCATAGTGCCCTGAGCTTATCGCTCGTATTACAGGACAAGACACATTTAATGCGTAGCTTAGGTGTCCCCTGCTTTATCGGGGACGGGGGCGAGGCCCGTCTCGTCTGTCACCGCTCCTCCTTGCTTCGACACGTGCCTTGGCCAGTGATGCGTGCGGCGCCATGTAGGCAGGCAGGTAGCTGAGGTGGCGCGGTGGTGGAGCCTTCATGAAGATCTACATGCCGCCAAGCAGGCGCTCGATGAGTTGGCCTGGGGGCTGCATGTTGCCACGCAGGTGCCCACCTAGCTGGTTGGGCTGGCAGCTGCATGTGAACGGCGGTGGAAGCTTGGTTGGCGTGGGCCTGGCGGTGGCCCTGCTGGCGTCCTTGGTGAGGGCCTTGCCGGGTGGCCAAGCAAGGCTCTTGCCGTGGCGCACTGTCGTCCCCGGCAAGGGCCTTGCTGAGGGTCTGGTGGCCTTCCTCGGCAAGGATCTTGCCGAGGATCGTTGTCTTCTAATCCTCATCTGATCTTGAATATGTCTTCACAAATATCTGCATGCCACCACAGAGGTGCCTTCCCGAGCCCTGGCCCCACGTGGATGATGGCGTTGGGGACCGTGGGCTCAAGGGTGGCTCGCTCTGTTGGTGTGGGGCGAGCTTCCCCGGCAAGGGTCTTGCCGGGGGAGCCTGCTTCGTCCTTCTGCTCCTTGTGGTCTCGGCCTTGGCGTTGCTCTGATTATCTTGGGCTTCGGTCTTACCTTGGCTCACCTCCCCAGTTCTGCTTGGTGTGACTGTGGGCGCGATTCCGACTGCCCGTGCACAGGTAAAGGGGTACAAAAGCGTGCCCCTCTTTTTGTACACCGACAGAGATGGTTCACAGAGAGGAAACGTGTGCAAGCATGGACACAGTTGTCATTTCCAAAGCATGTGCGATGTCAGACAATATCATAAACGGTGTGGGCAAACTAAACATTTGTGTTAGTTGCCTTATCGTACACGATTCGCAACCATGAACTGTTTCTGATGAAGTATGCATCGTAAACTGTCGGTGTACAAAAGTAGGAGCTCTCCTTTTTACCCCTTTACTTGTGCACGGGCAGTCAGAGCCGCGCCTTCGGCCACACTAAGTAGGGCAGAGGAGGGAAGCCAAAGGCACAAGACAACCAAAGCAACGCCAAGACCAGAGACACAAAGAGCAAGAGGGCGAGGTGGACTCCCCCAGCGGGACCCTTGCCGGGGCGGCCTCCGCAGCCCCCGCAAGAGCCTTGCCGGGGCAACTTACCCGACACCAGCAGAGTGGTCCACCCTTGAGCCCAAGGGTTCCAACGCCATCGACCACGTTGGAACCAAGGCTCGGGAGGCACCTCCATGGTGGCATGCAGATCTTTGTGAAGATCATAACCACACAAGATCAGATGAGGATCAGAAGACGACGATCCTCGGCGAGATCCTAGCCGAGGAAATCCACAAGACCCCCGGCAAGATCCTTGCCGGGGACGACCGCGATACCACGGCAGGACCCTTGCCGAGGCCCCGGCAAGACCCTTGCCGAGGACACCTACGGGGCCACGGCCGGGCCCACGTCTGCCAGGACTCCACCACCATTCCCATACAGCTGGCAGCCCAACCAGAAGGGCAAGCACCTGCATGGTGGCATGTAGATCTTCGTGAAGACTCTGCCACCGCGCCAGCCCAGCAGCCAGCCAACGTGGCGCTACAACGCCTCATCAGCTCGGATGCACGTCGGAGCCAGGCGAGGCGGCGACAGCTGGGACGAGCTTCCCCGCCGTCCCCGATAAAGCAAGAAGGGCACGTCGGCAGCGCATTTAATGCGTTTTTCAATGGTGCCAGAGGATAGACTTACCCACTGTATACCTTTCCACCTCCTGTGCGCCACTGTGGCGACCCCTTTTTCTATAAAAGGTGGCCTGAGGCGTACTTGAGGAGGATTCAGATCTTTTGAACTACGCACGCACCATAGCTAGTTCGAGAGCTCGAGAACACTCAAGTATACACCAAAGCAGGACTAGGGTATTACGCATCCTTGTGGCCCGAACCTGGGTAAACGATCTTCGTGCTGACTACCAGACCCGCTCTTTGCAGAACCTCGCGCCCGCCAACAGTAGAAGGGATCCTAGTGATTCCATAGGTGTCGTTTCCACCGACATAAACGTTGCACCACAGAATAGTGTGTGCAATAGTAGTCGTGTACGACGATGTTACGACGGTCCGACGTTTCGTAATCCTGTCCTACACTCGTACGAAGATTAGCTAATCTTCTTAACGGTGAACCGTTTGTGATGGGCCGTGCATCATACACGTTCTATAATAGTGAACCATTTGTGATGGGTCGCGCATCATAAACGTAGCACCACAGAATACTGACTGCGATGGCAATGCAAGCAGAAACGAGTAGGAGTACTGTAGGGGCCCTATCCCCGACAGTTTCTGGGTCGTGTGGGAAGGACCCTCCTATCTCCCACACTCACTTGGCGACGGTTCGAAATGTCATCGCGGAAAGGGGTTAAAAACCATTTGTTTAGGACCGACGCGCACCAGTGGGAGTGTGACGAGTAGAACTATCAGGATTTATGAGTGCGAAGGATCTTCATCAATAGTACAAGGCAAGTTCACACTTTGATCATGTCCCTTCATTACCCAGTTTTTATGCATTAGTTTTATCCCTCAAACATTGCATGCGTAGGATTGGTAAAGATGTGGGTATTGGGAAGTAGTTGATGAGGTAGGAACCTATTGCCCTTCATTCAAACCTTGGGTTTATACGTTATGCTTATATTTCTTTGCTAAGCTCGTAGACGTGGATTGGTATGTGAGATTCATGAAAGATGTGAGAGGTATATTTAACTAAGGGAAACTTAAGGTGGTTACTTTAATACACATCTGGGTGGATTGGTTGGGGCACCCTGGGGATAGCAGTGGCTTGCCCGGGCACCTGGGGAATCCAGTGTTGTCCTAGGAGATCCCGAGGTATCCGTGTGATCATCCAATGGTTTGCCACCCAGGCTCAAAGGGATCATAAGATTATTCATGCTAGAAACTTCCGTGTGTAGCCACAAGCCATTATGGGCTCTGGCATAGTTGAGTAAGTTGTGGAAAACCTTTCCATGATGGGCTAGCAGATTGAGGGGATTGTAGGTGTACCGGCCTATCTATCGGTTAAGGGGACCTCCTCAGAAAGACTATGTTTCGGTCATCCGTTTCTCAAACATCATGCAGTGCGAGAAATACAACGGAGGAGATCGAGTCTGGTGGGGAAAAGTGCGCAAACCTCTGCAGAGTGTACAAACTAATCATGATTAGTCGTGTCCCCGGTTATGGACATCATGAGTATCTGGTACTTGAATTATTGATTTGATCTCATCACTTTACTTAATAAATTTGTTTGGATTATTAACTTTTAATTTGGGATTGAGTTGGGGTTACTGTCATGGAATTATCACGGCAGATGTCCTCGGGCTAGGACTTAGTCGTGGAGCCATCGCAACAGGAAGCTTGAAGGGGTTAATGCGGGACAAGGAACACGAGGGTTATACTGGTTCGGCCCCTTACGGTGAAGGTAAAAGCCTACGTCCAGTTTGAGGTGGTATTGATTAGGGTTATGATCACCAGGGAGCTAAACTGCTATGCCCGGCTCTCGATGAGATTGTCCTTGTCCCTAAACCGCTGCCGGGTCGTCCCTTTATATAGAGAGGCTGACGCCCAGCAGCCCTGAGAGTCCCGGCCGGCTCATAAGAGTGTCCGGCTCAGACTCTCAATCATACTTGCCTTGCACTACAAGTTCTACCATAATAACGTTTGTAACCACGGGCCTTAAGCCATATCCGGGTCTTAAGCCCATCTCTGGCCCATCGTCTTCAAGCTTGGCTCCGGGCTTCTGGTAATGGCCATTAAAGTAACCCGGCCCCTCCTGGCGGGTGACTCTAAGGTCTATATCCTCAACATTAGGCCCCAGATTGATTTGAGCCGGCTCATGTCAATCTTCAACTCTGCCGACCGAAAAAATCTCCGGCTTACCATTCATGTGAAGGCCATAACCCGGCGTGACGTCATCCTCTGGACTCTGGATAATCCGCCGTGACATCATCTTTCATTAAGCCCGTTTTTTACTCCACCAGATCTGCAACGGATCTTTGCTTTTACTATCATCCCGAAAATCGAGGCACTGTGGGGGGAGATAACCATGCCGTGGTCTCCTTGAATCTCGCGCCCACTTATGACCTTGCCTTATAAATAGGCCGGCCCGACGGGCTCTCGGTCACTTCCTCTCCATCTTCTTCCTCGTGCCATCGCTCCTCTGCCCGAGCTCCGCCGCCGTCGCTGCCGCGGGTCTTCTCATCATCACCAGCTCAGGCCGCTGCATCACCCTGAACGGACCAGAGAAACGCAACAACCTCCGCGGCCCTCCAGCTTCGGTAAGTCTTGCTTGTCCTGTAGGATAGATCTACCGTAGGGTTCGTCCGTGTTCTTCGTGTTCATCGCCATTGCCACATACTCCGGTAGCTTTCCTTCTTACTGCTCCTGTTGATCTTAGGACTATATAGACTTACTGCGGTAGTCGTTTAACACCCATTTTACATGCAAACAAACTTCTTTCTACTGCATAAAGACCTCCTTCGAACTCAAGAACATCCACTCGTCTGTTTCTAGGTCTAGAAAATTTTCATTTCACCCGACCATTTTGATCCAAAAAAGTTACTGCAATATGTGAAACATGTTTTACCACACTTAGTAAAAACTGCAACCATTGAATCTTGGCGGCTTACAATTCCGGTTTAAAGAAACCACGCGCCGTAGAATCTTCCGATTTAAAGAAAACCATGCTTTGTAGAATCCTCCGGCTTAGCTGTGATAAGGCCGTAGATAATCAATTTATTCTGAATGCCCCTGTGGCTTAAATAACCCACTGTACCAGAGTATATATCATTAGTCCCCTTCATAAGCCGCCACCTTAGTTTTGAACTGTAAATCTCCGGCTTATAATTAACCCGGAAATTTTTCCTTTTTGTCATAGACCGCCAACTTTCACCATGCCTCCCAAGGCTCCCATCACTTGCAACTGGATGAGGTCCAACGTCACCAACGAGACCCTAGCCAATTTTGTTAAGTTCGGATATCTGCCTAAGAAGGAAATCATGTCCTACTGTGCCCCTGACCCGTCAGAAGAGAGACCACAGCCAAAGGACGGGGAAGTAGTGATTTTCGCAGATCATATGAGCCGGGGCTTTGCACCGCCCGGCTCAAAGTTTTTTAGGGACGTGCTCAACTTCTTCGACTTGCGGCCTCAAGATATAGGGCCCAACTCTGTATCCAACATCTGCAATTTTCAAGTCTTCTGCGAGGTTTACCTTGGAGAAGAACCTAGTCTGCTGCTCTTCAGAGAGCTTTTTTATTTAAACCGCCAGAATGAGTGCGCAAACGGGCCAAGTCTGGAGTTAGGTGGCATTTCCATCCAGCGGCGTAGGGACTGTCTTTTCCCTTACGCAGAGCCGCCGAGCCACCCCAAGGACTGGAACATGACTTGGTTCTACTGCCAAGATACATCCCCGGCGGACGAAAGCCCGCTGCCCGGCTTTCGCCCAACATGTCTGGAGCCGACTCACCCACTGTCGGACAAGCTGACTCAAGCAGAACGCCAGCCTCTGCTTCCTACTATCAACAAAATCAAGGCCCTCCTGGGCAACGGTCTGAACGGAATCGACCTGGTCCGGGTCTGGATTTCATGGCGGGTGATCCCATTGAGCCGCCGCCCCGGCTTAATGTGTGAGTACACCGGGCGAAAGGATGACCCTCAGAGGCACAGCCGCAATGATCTTCCAGAAGATGTTGCAGAGGAGGAGACCAAGACTCTTTTAAACGAGAGACTGGCAGACTGCGGAAGGACCGGGTTAGCCCCCTTCTGCAAGACCAATCCAGCCCCAGCGGTAAGCCGCGGACTTTAACTTTTTATCTCCATCTGCATATAACCTTCATCTGAACCGTTTTAAGAATTCATCATTGTATTTTTCAGGCTGATGATAAGTTCTGGCGGGTCAAATATGACCATGAAGCGGCCAAGAAAGCCAGGAAGGCGAAAAAAGCCGCCAAGAAAGCCGCCCCTCGCAAGAAGGGAAACAGGCCTACTGCTTCGGAGCTGATGCAATTAAGCGACAGCTCCGAGTCAGAGGTAACTCCTGAGCATTTAAGTCCTTGCTATATTCACTGTTTGTTGCTGTCCGCCTTATTGATACTTGCTCATTGACAGGATGACACCGGCGCAAGTAACCCGGTGGTTGAAGAGGTAATGTCACTTTCCTCCGACTCGGAGCCCTTGCCACAGCTGAAAGTCCGAAGGGTAAACCGGAAAGTAAGCTTTTCACATCCTTTAGCTCATCAAGACCCTCAATTTCTTTTGAAGCGACAGGTTCACGAAAGCCGGCGTCACACCCGGACCAACAAGGACACCGACCTCTCCGCCGGGTTACCCGACGCAACAAGGAAGCGCCGAACTGAGATTATTTCCCACTTGTACCCTTTTCACCCGTTGGCGGGTGTTATGCGTCAGCCACTCAACTCTTCTGACTCCAATTACCAGGAGACCTCCCCCTCTTCGGGTGACTCCATGCAGTCAAATCTGCCGGCTTTCAAGACTGTGCCCGGGTAACAACAATCATCTCATGTTGTTCTGATCTTTACTCATATGCTTTGTACTAACCATTGTTGTTCTTTCAGTGCCCAGGCAAAGCTCACCAAGAGAGTGAAGAAAACCAAGTCGGCCGGAGTGCCGGATTTGCCTGAGCCGGCGGTGACGGTCCAAGAACCGCCAGGTGCCTCCGCCCTCGAAGCCACCACTCCAATGGACACGGCGCCTGAAGCCACCGCCCCAATTACCAAGGCAACGACCGAAGCTTCGGTTAACCCGGAGGCCTCCGGCTCAGCTCCTCCAGCAGACGACCCGGACGTGGTAATCACCCGGACGGAGTATGTTGAGCCGGGGAGACCGACTGTGTTGGCCAAGTGCTCCGCTAAGGGGGAGTTGCTGCAGCCCCACCGGGCGAATCTGGACCTCTCCAACTACAGCAACCTGAGCATTGGAGAGCTCGTCTCTGGCTATATCAGCAAAGTACAAAAGAGCCGGGACGCCGAGGTCGCCATGGTAAACCAGATCCAGCAAAAATCTGAGGTATCCTTCTGCTATCTTCTTACTTACTGCATAGTTACCTTTGCCATGCTAGCCCCCAAGTCGATGACTTATGATTTGAATATGTTGTAGACTTAGATTCCGGCTTACTCAATTGAGCCGGCTGTATGTAGATAGATAAGTTCAATATGCATTAGCCCCCAAGTGCCAAGTGTCTTTGCTTCGAAAGTGCTTGGGACTTATATAGTAACTGCTCATGTCATAACCCGGAAATTTATACAGGCTGTTGGCAAGAAACTAGAGGCGGACCTTGCGGATCTCAAGAGCCGGCTGAAGACGCAGGAGATGGAGACCCGGAAGGCAAACGCCAAGTTTGTATCTAGCATCGCCGCTCAAGAGAAGCTAAAGACAGAATTTGATGCTGAACGGAAAGCCTGGGCCAAAGAGAAGACCGCATTGGTGACCCGGGCGGAACAGGCGGAGAAGGCTCTCTCTGAGAAGACCGCTGAGCTCTCCGGCCTAAAGCGTCAGGTTTCCCAAATGGTGGCCGCCATCTTCGGTAAGTCGCCTCACCGGCTTTCATCAATGTTAGAATGTTTCTAGCTCATGAGTCATCCTTGTCACCGACTTACTTGATTCTGTTAAACAGGTCCCAGAAGTGCCAACCTCAACCAGAGCGTGGTCACCAAGCTAAAGGCCATGTATACCCTGGTGGAACAGCTCTACACCGGGTCACAGCGTGCCTTAGCTGTGGTGGCCCTATCTAACGAGGTGCCGACTCACCTGGCAGAAGTCCTGCGCCGGCTCGCCGTTCTGCCTCAGCAGATCCAAGAACTGCGACGGGCTTCTGCGAGAGCCGGAGCAATCGCCGCGCTGAGCCAGGCCAAGGCATTCCTGCCGGAGCTAGACCCGGCGGACATCGCCCTTGGCTATCCAAGCCTGAAGGAAGATGGCTCAGCTTTCGATCAGAAGGACTTCGCAGCGTGCGTGAAGGCTGTACGCCCGGTGGCCACCCTCATCGGGAATGACACAGATCTGACCAAGTACCAGCCGGGTTATGACGCGGAGAATCAGAGGATTCCAACCCCTCGCTATGAAGTTCTCAACCTGATCCCGCCGGCTCGTCAGCACACCTTCGCCTCGGAGATAGACCCAGCCGGGTTAATTGACGAGGAAGCCCAGTTCGAGGCTCTCAGCGGTATCGACTGGAAGTCATCAACCTTCCAGGTCTTGGGATCAGCCGGAGGAGAGGACAGGAACGAGCCGGAGACTTCCACTCGGCGGGCATCATAACTCGGCTGTCGGTTTACCAAACAGTGCTCCACCCTTGTTAGATTTGATGAGTTTTGTAATAAAGTAGGAGCAACAGTCTATCTCTACCGTGCCATCGTGCACATATTGAATGCCAAGATCTTTTGAAGTTGTCTCTTTGATATTTTTCCGGGTCATAATCATCCCTTTGTTTTTCTCAACCTCAAAGAGGTGCCTTTAAGTATCCTGCATAAAAAGGCAAATCACAAGTCTCGAGGCGGCTTACCGCCCTGAGAATCAGGTGCTTCGGATCGATAACCCGGAATATGAATCAAAAGAGACTGGTCCTCAATTATATCCTTAACACAGTCGTAATAACACCCTTAGTGGCCTGTAAGCATACTTCCGGTTTAGATAACCCGGGTAACAAGGTTGATATCTTAACTCCGAGTTACCTGTCTTGATGACACCCATGGTGTTCAACTAACATCGTAAACTAACGTTAAGCCGGCAAAGTGAGACCCGGCCGTACACACCTTCACATAATCAGAGTAAACTTGTGATAGAACATAGGAATTTAGGGGCTTCCAGTTCGAATACGACCAGAAACCTGGCCCAAAGGGGTTAAGCTAAGATTCGGATACGATCACATAGCCCCCAGTGGGTGTGGCGATGCCAATCAACAGGGTACCGACAGCTATGCTCTCTTTGGTTCGAATACGACCCATGTTTGAACAGGAAGCCCCCAAGTGATTTTAAGAAATTGTTTAACGACGCTGATTCGAATACGATCCACGTCGGTTCTCAGAGAGGTTAAACTATGATTCAAATGTGACCAAAGGTAACCTCCCAATGAGCTCGGCACTTTGCCAATCAAATGGGTATCGACAGCTATGTTCTCTTTGGTTCGAATACGACCCATGTTTGAACAGGAAGCCCCCAAGTGACTTTACTGCTTACGGCTAGATTCGAATACGATCATAAGCTGGATCCTCCTTTAAGTCATCATGTAATCTTGTAATAAAAACAACACGCGCATATTTGGAGGAGAAAATAGGACAGAGCTCCTGCTTTATTGCTTTATCATAATATATACATGGCTGAGAGAAGTATGTACATCACGATAGCCGGCGGCTCAAGTGTAGTAAGGCTGAAGCTGAGCTATGTTCCACGGCCGACGGGTCTCCTCCTCCGACTTACGTGAATCTTTGCGCTCCCGAATGTCAATGAGATAGTATGACCCATTGTGCAAGTTCTTGCTGACCACAAAGGGCCCTTCCCAAGGTGGGGATAACTTGTGTGCATCTGTTTGATCCTGGATCAGCCGGAGCACTAAGTCGCCTTCCTGGAAGACCCGGGATTTGACCCGGCGGCTATGATAACGGCGCAGGTCTTGTTGGTAAATCGCTGAACGGGCTGCTGCCACATCACGCTGTTCGTCCAACAAGTCAAGAGCATCTTGGCGCGCCTGTTCATTATCCGTCTCAACATAAGCCGCCACGCGAGGTGAGTCATGACGGATGTCACTGGGGAGGACTGCTTCTGCTCCATAAACCATGAAGAAAGGCGTGAAGCCTGTAGACCTGTTAGGAGTAGTGTTGATGCTCCATAAGACGAAGGGCAACTCCTCTACCCAACAACCCGGCGTCCGTTGCAAAGGGACCAAAAGCCGGGGCTTGATGCCCTTCAGAATCTCCTGGTTAGCTCTCTCAGCTTGACCATTGGATTGAGGATGAGCCACTGAGGAAACATCAAGTCGGATATGCTCTCGTTGACAAAACTCTTCCATGGCGCCTTTGGAGAGATTGGTGCCATTGTCAGTTATGATGCTGTGCGGAAAACCAAAGCGGAATATCACCTTTTTCATAAATTGAACCGCCGTGGCTGCATCGCACTTGCTAACTGGCTCAGCTTCCACCCACTTTGTGAACTTATCAACTGCCACCAAGAGGTGGGTCTTCTTATCCTTGGACCTTTTAAAAGGCCCCACCATATCAAGCCCCCAGACCGCAAAGGGCCAAGTGATTGGGATCATCCTCAGCTCCTGAGCCGGCACATGAGCCCGTCGTGAGAACCTCTGGCAACCATCACATTTACTGACCAAGTCTTCTACATCAGCATGAGCCGTCAACCAATAAAAACCATGACGAAAAGCCTTGGCCACAAGAGACTTTGAGCCGGTGTGATGGCCACAATCCCCTTCATGGATCTCACGCAAGATCTCTTGACCTTCCTTAGGGGAGACACAACGCTGAAACGCTCCTGTAACACTGCGATGATGTAACTCGCCATCAATAACAATCATTGACTTGGCCCGCTGGGTTATTTGCCTAGCCAAGGTTTCATCCTCAGGCAACTCGCCCCGGGTCATGTAAGCCAGATATGGCATTGTCCAATCTGGTATGATATGGAGAGCCGCCACCAGTCGTGCCTCCGGGTCAGGGACAGCCAAGTCTTCCTCCGTAGGTAACTTAACCAAAGGGCTATACAGAACATCCAGGAAAGTGTTAGGCGGCACCGGCTTTCGCTGAGAGCCTAGCCGGCTTAAGGCATCAGCCGCCTCGTTCTTCCTGCGATCAATGTGCTCTACTTGGTAGCCCTGAAAGTGCCCAGTAATGGCATCAACTTCGCGGCGATAAGCCGCCATGAGCGGGTCCTTAGAGTCCCACTTGCCTGATACTTGTTGAGCCACCAAGTATGAGTCACCGAAGCATCTGACCCGGCTCAAGCTCATTTCCTTAGCCATCCGAAGACCGTGGAGCAAGGCCTCATACTCAGCCGCATTGTTAGTGCAAGGAAACATCAACTGTAGCACATAATGGAACTTGTCACCTTTAGGGGAAGCCAATACAACACCAGCCCCCGAGCCCTCCAACTGCCTGGACCCATCGAAGTGAATAGTCCAATATGTGTTATCCGGCTTCTGCTCAAGCACTTGTGACTCTGTCCAATCATTGATGAAATCCACCAAGGCCTGAAATTTAACAGCAGTGCGTGGCACATATTTGAGACCATGAGGTCCAAGTTCTATAGCCCACTTAGCAATTCTCCCTGTGGCCTCTCTGTTTTGGATGATGTCACCAAGGGGGGCAGAGCTGACCACAGTGATGGGATGACCCTGAAAATAATGCTTAAGTTTCCGGCTCGCCATGAACACACCATACACAAGCTTCTGCCAATGCGGGTACCGTTGCTTGGACTCAATGAGCACTTCGCTGACATAATAAACCGGCCGCTGAACCGGCTGTTCTTTACCCGCCTCCTTGCGCTCTACCACCATAGCCACACTAACGGCTCGTGCGTTTGCCGCCACATACAATAGCAAGGGCTCCTTATCAACCGGAGCAGCAAGGACTGGGGGCTCTGCCAGCTGCTTCTTCAAATCCTCAAAGGCGGTATTAGCTGCATCATTCCAGACAAAGTTATCAGTTTTCTTCATCAACTGATATAAGGGCATGGCCTTCTCACCCAAACGGCTTATAAAACGGCTTAAAGCAGCAATGCGACCCGCCAAGCGCTGCACGTCATTTATGCACGCCGGCTTAGCCAGGGAGGTGATGGCCTTAATCTTCTCCGGGTTAGCCTCAATGCCCCTATCAGAAACCAAGAAGCCCAAGAGTTTGCCTGCAGGAACACCAAAGTCACACTTGGCCGGGTTAAGCATCATCTTATAGACCCGGAGATTATCAAAGGTTTCCCTTAAATCATCTATCAGGGTTTCCTCTTTTATGGACTTAACCACAATATCGTCCACGTAAGCGTGAACATTACGCCCAATCTGTTTATGAAGACAGTTCTGTACACAACGCTGGTAAGTCGCCTGTGCACACTTGAGTCCAAAAGGCATGGATACATAGCAGAAGGCTCCAAAGGGAGTAATGAACGCCGTCTTCTCCTGGTCCTTAACTGCCATCTTAATCTGATGATAACCGGAATAAGCATCCAAGAAACCTAGACGTGCACAACCTGCCGTAGCATCAATGATTTATCAATACGGGGGAGGGCAAAAGGATCAGCCGGACACGCCTTGTTCAAGTCCGTGTAGTCCACACACATCCGCCAGGTGCCGTTCTTCTTGAGTACGAGCACCGGGTTGCCAACCACTCTGGGTGAAAGACTTCAACGATAAACTCGGCCGCCAAGAGCCGGGCCACCTCTTCACCAATAGCTTTCCACCTCTCTTCATTAAACCGCCGAAGGAACTGTCTGACCGGCTTAAATTTAGGATCAACATTGAGAGTATGCTCAGCGAGTTCTCTAGGTACACCTGGCATGTCAGAAGGTTTCCATGCGAAGATGTCCCTATTCTCACGGATGAACTCGATGAGCGCGCTTTCCTATTTTGGATCCAGATTTGCACTGATGCTAAACTGCTGAGATGAGTCACCTGGAACGAAATCAACAAGTTTAGTCTCATCAGCTAATTTAAATTTCATTGCCGGCTCTTGTTCTGTAGTTGGCTTTTTCAGAGAGGTCATATCTGTTAGGTCAACATTGTCCTTGTAAAACCTCAACTCCTCTGTAGCACACACAGATTCTGCATAAGCCGCATCGCCTTCCTCACACTCCAGAGCCACTTTCCGGCTGCCGTGAACCGTAATGGTCCCATTGTGACCCGGCATCTTGAGCTGTAAATACACATAACACGGCCGTGCCATGAACTTGGCGTAAGCCGGCCGTCCAAATATAGCATGGTATGGACTTCTTATCTTGACCACCTCAAAGGTCAATTTCTCCACCCTGTAATTGTTCTCATCAACAAAGGCCACTTCCAATTCGATCTTGCCGACTGGATAAGCCGACTTACCAGGTACTACGCCGTGAAAGATAGTGTTTGACTGGCTGAGGTTCTTATCAACCAACCCCATACGGCGGAAAGTCTCATAATAGAGGATGTTGATGCTGCTGCCTCCGTCCATGAGTACCTTTGTGAACTTATATCCTCCCACTTGTGGGGCCACTACTAATGCCAAGTGGCCCGGGTTATCCACCCGGGGAGGGTGATCCTCCCTGCTCCATACTATAGGCTGTTCAGACCACCGCAAGTAGCGTGGAACCGCCGGCTCAACAGCGTTCACAGCCCTCTTGTGAAGCTTCTGATCTCGCTTGCACAAACTAGTGGTGAACACATGATACTGTCCACCGCTAAGCTGCTTTGGATTGGTCTGATAACCCCCCTGCTGCTGTTGATGACCCTGGCCAGACTGTTGATTAAAGCCCCCTTGACCGTTCTGAGGACCGGAATTTGAGCCGCCACCCGGGCCATGAAAGCCGCCGGCGCCTGAGCCGCCGCCCGGGCCATTGTAGTTCTTAAAAGCCTTCATGATTGCACAATCCTTCCATAGATGAGTCGCTGGCTTCTCTCTAGAGCCGTGCCTCGGACAAGGCTCATTCAACAGCTGCTCCAGTGAAGGTCCTGACCCGCCGCCTCGGGGAGGGGGCCTCCCCTTGCGTCGCTGGTTATTGCCTTGTGCGCTGGCGTTGGCCACAAACTCTAGGCTGCCATCTGCCTTGCGCTTGCCTCCTCCTTGGTTCCCCGGGTTAAACTGAGGACCCTTGCCATTGCCGTTCTTCTTTCCCTTCCCTGCCCTTTCCTCATCTGAAGGGGGATCCTTGGTACCATTAGAATCGGCGTACTTGACAAGAGCTGCCATTAGTGTACCCATATCACTGCAGTCGCGCTTAAGCCGCCCGAGTTTCATCTTCAGGCGCACAAAACGACAATTCTGCTCCAGCATTAAAACCGTTGAGCCGGCATCCATCTTGTTTGACGAGTGTATGATCTCCTTAACCCGGCGAACCCAATGTGTCGTAGACTCACCCTCCTGCTGCTTACAGTTAGTCAAATCCACAATTGACATAGACTGCCTACAGGTATCTTTGAAATTTTGGATGAACCGGGCTTTCAGCTCAGCCCAAGACCCAATGGAATTCGGTGGTAGCCCTTTCAACCAAGTGCGGGCAGTCCCATCTAACATCATGGTAAAATATTTGGCCATGGCCGCCTCACTGACCTCAGTAGCTCCATAGCCATCTCATAACTCTCGATCCAAGCTGTGGGTTGTAAGTCAGCTTTGTAGTTAGGCACCTTCCTAGGGCCCTTGAAGTCCTTAGGTAGACGTTCATTACGGATAGCTGGCACTAAGCAAGGGACACCCCCGGTCCTGGTAGGGATACCTACATCAATGGAAGTCGTCGGATAAGCCTGGGGGGTCTGGTAAGCCGTCAATTGAGGTACTTGCTCCGTCTCTTGCCGCGCTTGGTCTGCTGCGTAAAAGGCTCCATTATGAGCCGGGCCATGGCCAGGAGGCGGGTCATGGCGTCGGACGTTGCTTGAGCCGGTTGCTGAGACCATGTGCCGGCTGTAACTCGGGCTCTGGCCTGGACGAGGGGTCGAGTGGATCCTGTCCCGGCTGTAGGAGTACGCCTCTTGTTGTGCCAGTGCTGTCTGAAGGAGTTCCCTGACCCGGCGGGTTTCAATAGCCGTCGGCGAGTCGCCATCAACTGGTAGAGCCGCCAGCCGTGCTGCTGCAGCGACCATGTTCTGCAGCGGGTTATTATAATGACCCGGGGGTATTGGCACATACTGAGGCGGGGCAGGGGGCACCTGGGGAGGCCCCATCACTCGTGGCTGAGTAAGGGGTCCAGACCCGGGCGCTATGACCCCCGGCGGGTTACTAGACCCTGCACCCGGCGTGTTGAAGAGGTTGCGTGGATCGTAAACCGGAGGGAGTCGAGATTGGGCCTTTTGATGCCTCCTTCTCAGGACCCCATTGGCTGCGTTTTGATCCATCGTGAGTTGGAAGGACTGCGCCTGTATCAGCTGAGTTTGGCCATCGAGAGCCGCCCTCTCCGCAGCCAGCCTGATCCCCTCCGCTGCAAGATCCTCTTTAGCTTTTATTAGATCCAATTTTAACTGTGCCACCTCTGCGTCGTGCTGAGCTTGATCTGCCGGGTCAACCATGGCGGTTAGCAGGGCCGTCATCTTGTCCGTGAGATCCATCAGCACCTGAGCCGGAGAGGGCACCGGGTTTCCTGCTCCCGCAGGGGGGTTCTGAACAGGCTGCGCGCCAGCCATAAAGACTCCAACCTGACTTGGCGGCTCAAACAGGTCTGGAATGCTGTCACCATCGGAACAGCCCATGAGCCTGCCATCTTGAAGTTGATACAATGAGTTCGACTCATCGGTGGCTGACTCGCCGTCAAAGCCGGCAGCCGCCTCACCACCAGACCCAGACGGATCAGAGGGCCCTCCGTGGATGCATCCCACAAAAGCGCGCCTTAAGGCAGGCCCGGCCCGGGCGGGTCGTGCGCGCTGAGCCGTTTCGATGAGATCGGCGCAGAGATCCGGCTCAGGGCCCGGCTCACCAATCTTACCAATGAAAACATGAATTCCACCGAAGGGGACCCGGTACCCGTACTCAATTGAGCCGGCGTCGGGGCCCCAGTTTGCATCGTCGATGTAGATCTTGCCGCGACGACTCTTGGTCATCCGGCCCACAGCGTATCCCTTGAGCCCTTCGAAGCTGCCCTTCAAGAACTCAAATCCACCGTGCGCTGGCCCCATGGTGGGCGCCAACTGTCGTGGAATTATCACGGCAGATGTCCTCGGGCTAGGACTTAGTCGTGGAGCCATCGCAACAGGAAGCTTGAAGGGGTTAATGCGGGACAAGGAACACGAGGGTTATACTCGTTCGGCCCCTTACGGTGAAGGTAAAAGCCTACGTCCAGTTTGAGGTGGTATTGATTAGGGTTATGATCACCAGGGAGCTAAACTGCTATGCCCGGCTCTCGATGAGATTGTCCTTGTCCCTAAACCGCTACCGGGTCATCCCTTTATAAAGAGAGGCTGACGCCCAGCAGCCCTGAGAGTCCCGGCCGGCTCATAAGAGTGTCCGGCTCGGACTCTCAATCATACTTGCCTTGCACTACAAGTTCTACCATAATAACATTTGTAACCATGGGCCTTAAGCCATATCCGGGTCTTAAGCCCATCTCTGGCCCATCGTCTTCAAGCTTGGCTCCGGGCTTCTGGTAATGGCCATTAGAGTAACCCGGCCCCTCCTGGCGGGTGACTCTAAGGTCTATATCGGTTAAGGGGACCTCCTCAGAAAGACTGTGTTTCGGTCATCCGTTTCTCAAACATCATGCAGTGCGAGAAATACAACGGAGGAGATCGAGTCTGGTGGGGAAAAGTGCGCAAACCTCTGCAGAGTGTACAAACTAATCATGATTAGTCGTGTCCCCGGTTATGGACATCATGAGTATCTGGTACTTGAATTATTGATTTGATCTCATCACTTTACTTAATAAATTTGTTGGGATTATTAACTTTTAATTTGGGATTGAGTTGGGGTTACCTTCTCAATGTTTTCAACAAACTTTGTAGTTGAATAAAATATATTCCGTTGTTGTAGGAAAAAATTGGCTTTATGCAAATGAAAACCTTAGAACCTCCAGCAGCCAAATATGCATGCACTGATAACTATTATTTCATCATTGATCTATGGTGTGAATTTGCCAGTACATTCAATGTACTGACCTACATGGCTGCAATGTCTCATGTTGCAGGATTCTTATGACGAGTAAGTGATATGTTAGGGTTACAATGTCTACACTCAACTTTGTCGTTGGTGTTGATGGGAATCCACAACTTTGTTGCTACTTCCGTTATTTGGATTGAGGTAATAGAATTTACGTTACTTTATACATGTGATTTACCTCTGGTATAAATCCTCGAGTACTGTGTGTGCCAGCATACCGATCCAGGGATGACACTTAAGCACAGAGACTTGACCGTCTGAGGTCGGGTCGCTACACTCCACCATAGAGCATCCAAACACGAGCAGTTAGTAAGGCAACTGCAGTGCCGAAAGTATGAGGACCACCACTCCGAACCCCAAGTCATTGCTTAAAGGAGAAGAATAATTGTTCTCAGGTCAAGTTCCGTAGCTATGGTTCATACTCCTTTGCTCTTGCATCATTGTATTTACTCATACCAACTAATTGATACGAACTCAGAAAAATGCAAATAAGATATCAGGATGTTCAGAAAACATCACCTATATTTGCATGTAAGTTTTATTCATGAAAAAATATTGTTTATACCTTTTTATTTTTAATAATGTTAATAACGTTAATTACCTCAGGTAGTTTAAAGGGTGCTTTTCTCCTGAATGCAAATGATGTGCACATAAAGGTAATGTTTATCTGAACATTTTGATATCTTATTTGCATTTTTCTGAGTTCATATGAATTAGTTATGAATTTTCAAAGTTTTGGTCAAACGGTCAAAGGGCATTCGAGGGACCTCAACGGAAAAAGTAAGGGCAAAACTGAGCAAGCTCGAAAAGTAAGGGCAAAACCCATGGGTAGGAACCAACTAGGGGTAAAAATGCAATTGTCCCAATTTGGATAGGCCATGATGGGCCATGAGTTAGCGGGCAGTAAATTGGCATATGCAAACAAGCCGTTAACAGGCTTTTAGTGAGCTAGGTCGTTACCTTTTGACCAGCTCAAACGGGCTGGACTTTTGACCGGAATGGGCCATTGTTGGGCCAAGCCATGTGTCAACGTATCATAGGCGTGTCCTGTCCATTCGTTGGATTACATCTGTCCCAACGCTAAGCCGACACGTGGATCTGTCGGCGAATGAGAATTTTACACGTGGAAAATCCCCATTGGTTCGGGGTGTTAACGGGTTATCGTATCCAAACCGGAACTCGATAGCTTAACAACGACCCATTATGGTGGATGCCATGTGTCGGTTTCCCTTGACGAAAGCACTTCCATGACGCGCCATTGAAGGAAATATGCCCTAGAGGCAATAATAAAGTTATTATTTATTTCCTTATATCATGATAAATGCTTATTATTCATGCTAGAATTGTATTAACCGGAAACATAATACATGTGTGAATACATAGACAAACAGAGTGTCACTAGTATGCCTCTACTTGACTAGCTCGTTGATCAAAGATGGTTGTGTTTCCTAGCCATAGACATGAGTTGTCATTTGATTAACGGGATCACATCATTAGGAGAATGATGTGATTGACTTGACCCATTCCGTTAGCTTAGCACTCGATCGTTTAGTATGTTGCTATTGCTTTCTTCATGACTTATACATGTTCCTATGACTATGAGATTATGCGACTCCCGTTTACCAGAGGAACACTTTGTGTGCTACCAAACGTCACAACGTAACTGGGTGATTATAAAGGTGCTCTACAGGTGTCTCCAAAGGTACTTGTTGGGTTGGCGTATTCCGAGATTAGGATTTGTCACTCCGATTGTCGGAGAGGTATCTCTGGGCCCACTCAGTAATACACATCACTATAAGCCTTGCAAGCATTGTGACTAATGAGTTAGTTGCGGAATGATGTATTACGGAATGAGTAAAGAGACTTGCCGGTAACGAGATTGAACTAGGTATCGAGATACCGACGATCGAATCTCGGGCAAGTAACATACACTACTGGAATAAGCTAATTTGCCATCTGCCATCTCTTTGCCGTCTGCTAGCTGACGGCAAAGAAGCTCTTTGCCATCAGCTACCCAAAAGCAGACGGCAAAGAAAAGGCTGACGGCAAAGAAGCTCTTTGCCATCTGCCAACTCTTTGCCGTCCGCCAGCAGACGGCAAAGAATCTTTGCCGTCCGCTGGCGGACGGCAAAGAGTGTGGTGGCCCCCACCCCCCGCTCGTTTGAAAAAATCTTAACGGCCCACCTCTTTGCCGTCCGCTAGCAGACGGCAAAGAGGCAAAAAGGCGGACGGCAAAGGCTGGCGGACGG
>NC_057814.1:363320036-363327906 GCF_018294505.1 Triticum aestivum | reverse complement strand
GTTCGAAAGCGTCATAGTTATAAATATGCATGCATTTGCATATTTATAACCTTGATTCTTTCGAATTGTCCAACGCTATCCATGGACAGCCCGAGTATGTTTAGATTGGGTTCGTTTTCCCATATGCTTTGCTCCGGATCCGACGCATAAATTTCGTCAGTGCCTCCCCTGTTGTTCTCCGGGTACACATCCTCTCTGTTTATTGCAGAGACGTGTATCAGGAGAACAGCGGGGAGGTGCTGCCGAAATTTTGCGTAGGATCCGGGGCATAGCATGGGAAAATGAACCCAATCTAAACATACTCGGGTGGGATTAGGACCTATCATTACCTATTAGAGTGTAGGTTGCATGGACGTAATAAAATTGACAAAGTAGATCAACTGATGAATACATACATGGTGAATTATATATATGTATATATATTTGTTGTGTGTCTAGTAGCTCTGAAAGTCAAGATGAGTGATCGTGCGTGGATGTACACCGGTCACACTGGTCAGAACAAATGGAGCACTGAATGGTTCACAAAAACCAAGGGGTTTGTGCGAGCCGCATTTGCAAATGGCCAGAGGAAAACCTGGTGCTCCTGTTTACGGTGTGGCAATTGGGAAAAGAGGACAGAGGCTGAAATGGGCAAACACCTGCAGAAGAGTGGTTTTACGCCCGATTATACGGTGTGGACATTTCATGGTGAGTCTGCCCAACGTGACCGAGCTGAGGTGGATCGTCGTCGCACCGACGAGCATGGTACCGGGATGGAAAACATGGTGCAAGACTTTGATGATGCTCGGGATTCGGACGAGGAGATGGAGGAATCTGCAAAGGCCTTCAATGAAATGTTGGAGTCTTCAAAACGTCCGCTCCATGAGCACACTGAGCTTTGTCAGTTGGATGCCATCTCACAAGTAATGGCTCTGAAGGCTCAGTTCAACTTGGGCAGAGAATGCTACGATGCAATGATGACAGTATTTGGACGCTTTCTACCCAAAGGCCATGTAATGCCTGCAAACCTGTACCAGTCGGACAAAATCCTCCGTGCACTGAAGATGCCCTATGATAAGATACATGCCTGTGAGAAAGGATGTGTCTTGTTTAGGCTTGACTATGCGGACTTGAACTATTGTCCCATTTGCAAGTCTTCCAGGTATGTTGTGGTAGACAACGGTATGGGTGAGAAGACACAGACCAAAATCCCCGTTAGTGTTCTTCGGTATATGCCAATCATACCAAGACTTCAACGTCTTTTCATGGCCGAAGAGACGGCCAGACAGATGACATGGCACAAAACGGGCAAAAGAACCGAACTAGATGCAGATGGGAATCTGATGATTGTACACACATCGGATGGTGTTGCGTGGAAAAAGTTTGATGAATGACATGGTGACAAAGCGGCAGATCCGAGGCATCCTCGAGTCGGCATCAGCACGGATGGGTTCAGTGTGTTTCGTATGACGGCAGCCCAATACAGTTGTTGGCCCGTATTTGTCTAAGTGAGCTAAAAAACGATCCATTTCACCTAAATTAGCTCTTAAATGATCCATTTCACCTAAGTTAGCTCAAAAAGATCCATTTCAACTAAATTAGCTCATAAATGATCCATTTCACCTAAGTTAGCTCAAAAACGATCCATTTCAACTAAATTAGCTCAAAAATGATCCATTTCAACAAAGTTAGCTCAAAAACGATCCATTTCAACTAAGTTAGCTCAAAAACGATCCATTTGACCTAAGTGAGCTAAAAACGATCCATTTCACCTTAGTTACCTCAAAAACGATCCATTTCACCTAAGTGAGCTAAAAAACGATCCATTTCTAACTTTCTTATTTTGCCATTTTGCAGATTTCATTATGTGCTGGATGGAGTGCTTGTTCTACTCTTCTTGTTCTTGTCTTCTCATTCTAGTCACCTTAGCTATGGAGTGCTTGTTTATGTATGGATGGAACTTGTTTATGTATGAAATGATGGATGGAACTTGTTTATGTATGAAATGATGGATGGAACTTGTTTATGTATGAAGTGATGTATGAACTTGTTTATGTGATGAATGCTTGTGAAATATATCTATATTTCATATATATTTTCTGTGCAAATTGTGGGATTTAATAAAAAACAGAAGAAAAAAACCCAATAAGCAGGCTCTTTGCCGTCTGCCACCGACGGCAAAGGCCTCTTTGCCGTCTGCGGCGGAAGGCAAAGAAGCCACGTGGCAGCCAACTGTGCTTCCTGGGAGCTGACCCATTTGGTCAGTTTGCCTACAGTGGCAGACGGCAAAGACTTTGCCATCTGTGGCAGACGGCAAAGAACCTGCACTTTGCCATCAGTGGCAGACGGCAAAGAACCTCCCATCTAGTGACGTGTAGATGACATCATAGGCGGATGGCAAAGACCAGAGAAATTTTGCCGTCAGCGGCGGACGGCAAAGGTCTGCCGTTAGCCACTTAACGGACTGACAGCGCAATTATTGCCGTCCGCCCTCTTTGCCGTCCGCCGCTGACGGCAAAGAGCCTTTGCCGTCCGCCGCCAGGAAGCAGACGGCAAAGCAGCTGTTTACCGTAGCCTTCTTTGCCGGAGCCTTTTGCCGTCCACGGCTGACGGCAAGGGTCTTTGTCGTCCGCCTTTCGAGCCTTTGCCGTCCGCCGTGGCAGACGGCAAAGTAGCTATTTCCTCTAGTGATACCGATGACAAAGGGAACAACATATGTTTTTATGCGGTCTGACCGATAAAGATCTTCGTAGAATATGTGGGAATCAATATGAGCATCCAGGTTCCGCTATTGGTTATTGACCGGAGAGGTGTCTCGATCATGTCTACATAGTTCTCGAACCCGTAGGGTCCGCACGCTTAACGTTACGATGACAGTTATATTATGAGTTTATATATTTTGATGTACCGAAGGTTGTTCGGAGTCCCGGATGTGATCACGGACATGACGAGGAGTCTCGAAATGGTTGAGACATAAAGATTGATATATTGGACGACTATATTCGGACACCACAAGTGTTCCGGGTGATTTCGGAGAAAACCGGAGTGCCGGAGGGTTACCGGAACCCCCCGGGAGAAGTAATGGGCCTTATGGGCCTTAGTGGAGAGAGACAGGGGCAACTAGGAGGGGCCGCGCGCCCCCTCCCCCTCTGGTCCGAATTGGACTAGGAGAGGGGGGGCGGGGCCCCCCTTTCCTTCTCCCTCTCCCCCTTCCTTTCCCCCTCCTAGTAGGAGTAGGAAAGAGGGGAGTCCTACTCCTACTAGGAGGAGGACTCCTGCTCCTGGCGCGCCAACAAGGGCCGGCCGGCCTCCCCCTTGCTCCTTTATATACAGGGGCAGGGGCACCCCAGAGACACAACAATTGATCTATTGATCTCTTAGCCGTGTGCGGTGCCCCCTCCACCATATTACACCTCGATAATATCATAGCGGTGCTTAGGCGAAGCCCTGCGTCGGTAGAACATCATCATCGTCACCACGCCGTCGTGCTGACGAAACTCTCCCTCAATACTCGGCTGGATTGGAGTTCGAGGGACGTCATCGAGCTGAACGTGTGCTGAACTCGGAGGTGCCGTACGTTCGGTACTTGATCGGTCGGATCGTGAAGACGTACGACTACATCAACCGCGTTGTGTTAACGCTTCCGCTATCGGTCTACGAGGGTACGTGGACAACACTCTCCCCTCTCGTTGCTATGCATCACCATGATCTTGCGTGTGCGTAGGATTTTTTTTGAAATTACTACGTTCCCCAACAGTGGTATCAGAGCCAGGTTTTATGCGTTGATGTTATGCACGAGTAGAACACAAGTGAGTTGTGGGCGATATAAGTCATACTGCTTACCAGCATGTCATACTTTGGTTCAGCGGTATTGTGAGATGAAGCGGCCCGGACCAACATTACGCGTACGCTTACGCGAGACCGGTTTCACCGTTGCGAGCACTCGTTGCTTAAAGGTCACTGGCGGGTGTCTGTCTCTCTCACTTTAGTTGAACCGAGTGTGGCTACGCCCGGTCCTTGCGAAGGTTAAAACAACACCAACTTGACAAACTATCGTTGTGGTTTTGATGCGTAGGTAAGAACGGTTCTTGCTAAGCCCGTAGCAGCCACGTAAAACTTGCAACAACAAAGTAGAGGACGTCTAACTTGTTTTTGCAGGGCATGTTGTGATGTGATATGGTCAATACATGATGCTATATTTTATTGTATGAGATGATCATGTTTTGTAACCGAGTTATCGGCAACTGGCAGGAGCCATATGGTTGTCGCTTTATTGTATGCAATGCAATCGCCATGTAATTGTTTTACTTTATCACTAAGCGGTAGCGATAGTCATAAAAGCAATAGTTGGCGAGACGACAACGATGCTACGATGGAGATCAAGGTGTCGCGCCGGTGACGATGGTGATCATGACGGTGCTTCGGAGATGGAGATCACAAGCACAAGATGATGATGGCCATATCATATCACTTATATTGATTGCATGTGATGTTTATCTTTTATGCATCTTATCTTGCTTTGATTGATGGTAGCATTATAAGATGATCCCTCACTAAATTATCAAATTATAAGTGTTCTCCCTGAGTATGCACCGTTGCGAAAGTTCTTCGTGCTGAGACACCACGTGATGATCGGGTGTGATAGGCTCTACGTTCAAATACAACGGGTGCAAAACAGTTGCACACGCGGAATACTCAGGTTAAACTTGACGAGCCTAGCATATAACAGATATGGCCTCGGAACACGGAGACCGAAAGGTCGAGCGTCAATCATATAGTAGATATGATCAACATAGTGATGTTCACCATTGAAACTACTCCATCTCACGTGATGATCGGACATGGTTTAGTTGATATGGATCACGTGATCACTTAGAGGATTAGAGGGATGTCTATCTAAGTGGGAGTTCTTAAGTAATATGATTAATTGAACTTGAATTTATCATGAACTTAGTACCTAATAGTATCTTGCTTGTCTATGTTAATTGTAGATAGATGGCCCGTGCTGTTGTTCCGTTGAATTTTAATGTGTTCCTTGAGAAAGCAAAGTTGAAAGATGATGGTAGCAATTACACGGACTGGGTCCGTAACTTGAGGATTATCCTCATTGCTGCACAGAAGAATTACGTCCTGGAAGCACCGCTGGGTGCCATGCCTGCTGCAAGAGCAACACCAGAAGTTATGAACGTCTGGCAGAGCAAAGCTGATGACTACTCGATAGTTCAGTGTGCCATGCTTTACGGCTTAGAACCGGGTCTTCAACGACGTTTTGAATGTCATGGAGCATATGAGATGTTCCAGGAGTTGAAGTTAATATTTCAAGCAAATGCCCGGATTGAGAGATATGAAGTCTCCAATAAGTTCTACAGCTGCAAGATGGAAGAGAATAGTTCTGTCAGTGAGCATATACTCAAAATGTCTGGGTATAATAATCACTTGATTCAACTGGGAGTTAATCTTCCGGATGATAGCGTCATTGAAAGAATTCTTCAATCACTGCCACCAAGCTACAAGAGCTTCGTGATGAACTATAACATGCAAGGGATGAATAAGACAATTCCCGAGCTCTTCGCAATGCTAAAGGCAGCGGAGGTAGAAATCAAAAAGGAGCATCAAGTGTTGATGGTCAATAAGACCACTAGTTTCAAGAAAAAGGGCAAAGGGAAGAAGAAGGGGAACTTCAACAAGAACAACAAGCAAGTTGTTGTTCAGGAGAAGAAACCCAAGTCTAGACCTAAGCCTGAGACTGAGTGCTTCTACTGCAAGCAGACTGGTCACTGGAAGCGGAACTGCCCCAAGTATTCGGCGGGTAAGAAGGATGGCAAGGTTAACAAAGGTATATGTGATATACATGTTATTGATGTGTACCTTACTAATGCTCGCAGTAGCACCTGGGTATTTGATACTGGTTCTGTTGCTAATATTTGCAACTCGAAACAGGGGCTACGGATTAAGCAAAGATTGGCTAAGGACGAGGTGACGATGCGCGTGGGAAATGGTTCCAAAGTCGATGTGATCGCGGTCGGCACGCTACCTCTACATCTACCTTCGGGATTAGTTTTAGACCTAAATAATTGTTATTTGGTGCCAGCGTTAAGCATGAACATTATATCTGGATCTTGTTTAATGCGAGACGGTTATTCATTTAAATCAGAGAATAATGGTTGTTCTATTTATATGAGTAATATCTTTTATGGTCATGCACCCTTGAACAGTGGTCTATTTTTGTTGAATCTCGATAGTAGTGATACACATATTCATAATATTGAAGCCAAAAGATGCAGAGTTGATAATGATAGTGCAACTTATTTGTGGCACTGCCGTTTAGGTCATATCGGTGTAAAGCGCATGAAGAAACTCCATACTGATGGACTTTTGGAACCACTTGATTATGAATCACTTGGTACTTGCGAACCGTGCCTCATGGGCAAGATGACTAAAACACCGTTCTCCGGAACTATGGAGAGAGCAACAGATTTGTTGGAAATCATACATACAGATGTATGTGGTCCGATGAATATTGAGGGTCGTGGCGGATATCGTTATTTTCTCACCTTCACAGATGATTTGAGCAGATATGGGTATATCTACTTAATGAAACATATGTCTGAAACCTTTGAAAAGTTCATAGAATTTTAGAGCGAAGTTGAAAATCACCGTAACAAGAAAATAAAGTTTCTACGATCAGATCATGGAGGAGAATATTTGAGTTACGAGTTTGGCCTACATTTGAAACAATGCGGAATAGTTTCGCAACTCACGCCACCTGGAACACCACAACGTAATGGTGTGTCCGACGTCGTAATCGTACTTTACTAGATATGGTGCGATCTATGATGTCTCTTACTGATTTACCGCTATCGTTTTGGGGTTAGGCTTTACAGACGGCTGCATTCACTCTAAATAGGGCACCATCAAAATCCGTTGAGACGACGCCTTATGAACTGTGGTTTGGCAAGAAACCAAAGTTGTCGTTTCTTAAAGTTTGGGGCTGCGATGCTTATGTGAAAAAACTTCAACCTGATAAGCTCGAACCCAAATCGGAGAAATGTGTCTTCATAGGATACCCAAAGGAAACTGTTGGGTACACCTTCTATCACAGATCCGAAGGCAAAACTTCTGTTGCTAAATTCGGAAATTTTCTGGAGAAGGAGTTTCTCTCGAAAGAAGTGAGTGGGAGGAAAGTAGAACTTGATGAGGTAACTGTACCTGCTCCCTTATTGGAAAGTAGATCGTCACAGAAACCAGTTTCTGCGACAACTACTGTAACGCCCCGGATCCGATGCGCCCGGTGTCTGCCAGTTATTCGCCGTCCTTGCCTTGTCATCTGCTTGCGTGTTTCTTTTTATCATGTCATCATGTGCATTGCATTTGCATACGTGTTCGTCTCATGCATCCGAGCATTTTCCCCGTTGTCCGTTTTGCAATCCGGCACTCCCAACTCCTCCGGCGCACCCCTCTTGTCTTCTTTTCGTGAGCGAGTGTTGAACGTTCTCGGAATGGACCGAGTCTTGCCAAGTGGCCTTGGTATACCATCGGGAGACCACCGGTCAAGTTTCGTTCCATTTGGAGGTCGTTTGGTGCTCCAACGGTTAACCGGGTAACCGCAAAGTCCGTTTGTGTGTTGCAGAAAACCCCCCTTCAAACAGCCCCAAAACCCCTCTAAGTCTCCGCCATGCTCTCGGTCGTTCGATCACGATCGCGTGGGCGAAAACCGCACCTCGTTTGGACTCTCCTAGCTCCCTCTACCTATAAATTTGCCTCTTCCCCCGAAATTCCGGGTCCAAACCCTAGTTTTTCCCCTCTCGCCCGCCGGACATGTCCGTCCCGGACCAGATGAAACCCCGCCGCCGCTCCCAGCCTCTCCTGTCGCGCCACCTGTCGCCTCCGC
>NC_057814.1:363312716-363319632 GCF_018294505.1 Triticum aestivum | reverse complement strand
GCCCTCGTCGTCACCGCTAGCCGCCGCCTCCTCGCCGGCGCCGCGCCCCGCCCTCGCCGTCTTGCCTCCTCGTCGCCTCCCCGCTCCGGACCCGCCGTCTCCAGCCGTCTTCCCCCATCTCCGGCAAGTTCCCCGGCGAAGATCCGGCAAACCACGAAGTCCGCGCGCGCCAGATCCGGATCTGAGAAACCCTAAGGTTGACCCTGAAATTTCACCAAGTCCTGAGTTTTGCATCATATGTTGTTCTGTTCATCATGCTGTATCTCCATGTTTACCACTCCGTTTTGTGTGTGTAATATATTAAATGTTCGTCCCATGATGCTCTTCATTTTTTTCCATTGCGCGATGTTCATTTGAGTCCATCTTGATGCCCTAATCATCATTGCAAAAGTGCTAGTTGCTGTTATCTGCTGTTACTTATCAGAACTTGGTGATTTGTTATTTTTGTTGCATTCAATCTGTGCATCTTATGGGCATGAGCTCTACATGTGTTTTGTTGTATGCCATGCCATCTTTACAGAGGTGTATTCCATGTTTTTTTGTGATCTCTGTGGTGACTAGCACAAGCATGCCAACTAGGCCCCGTAATGTTTCTGATTTCAGGGACTTGGTGGTTTCACCAAGTCTTTGTCTGCTGTTATTCTGTTGCCATGTAAACTTGATTCTACAGAGAGATCCGTGCATATTTTGGAGATGTTCATTAAGGATGTTTTGTAGATATTGTGGTAATTGTTCTATCCATGCCTTTGTTTGCAATTATGGAGTGCCATAGTATGACTCAATCTTGCTCTACTTTTGCTATAAAATGTTCCTGGCAGATTGTTTACGTGTTATTCAATTTTGCCAAGCTTGTTGTAGTTGATCCATACATGCTTTGTATTTGCTCTTGCCACGGATAGCTTCATAAACATGCCATCTTGCTGTAGGTATGCTTGTTTTGTCATGAATTGCTTTGTGGTGAGTGCATCAAGCTCACCAAGATGCCTTCACATTATTGTTTCTGCCATGCTCTGTTTTCTGCAGTCTGAAACCTGTTAACAAAACTTGCTATGTTTACATGGTTGCCATCATATCTTCTGGTCCTTTTTGGCTTATGGTCAGTAAGGGTCTTTTGTTATATGCATTTAGTAGATTCATGCCATGCCTTGTTTTGCCATGTTGAGTACCTGTAGCATGTTGATTTCGTGCTCTGAACATTGCTACCTGATGCTGTTTCAGGCATGTCCAGTAATTTCACTAAGTCCGTGAACCTGATATCTTTTGCCCTTTTTGCCATGCTTGTTTGAGCTTGTTATGTTGTGATCTAGCTGTAGCTCAGTGTCCATCTTTTGTCAAGCATCTCCTCTAGATTACTGCCATATGCTTTGTTGCTATATTGTTTTCATGCTTGCAATATGCCTAGTTGCTGTTTTGGACAGATCGTTGCTATGTCTTGTTTGGAGTGTATGTGTTGCACCGTTGCTCCGTTTTGAGCATGCTCTATATGCAACTTGCTTAGTTTTTCATGTATACTCATATTATCATGTTGCATCCTTGTTTGGAGGTGTTTGCTTGATGGGTATATGCATTTTGCATCAATGCCATGTTTAACTTGCTTTGCTCATATCTTCTAGGCCGTAGCACCGAATCTAATGAACTTTATATGTAACTTGACTAGAATTTCGTGTAGATCATCTTAGTGCTCTTTAACTTGCTGTTTAACAACTTCAACTTAATGTTTATTCAGTTCTGGACCAATTTTGAAATTTGCATATGAGGACTTACCGGATTTGTTATATGTTGTTTCTGGCCTCATTTAAACTTGCTTTGATGTGTTGTTCTTGTATGCATCATCTTTTGGCATGAGTAGCTTCATATAGACTTGTCATGCATCATACTTGGTTGAGCATCATGCCTTGTTCATTGTGTGGTGTGTTTACCTTGTTGTGTGCTTCTTCTCGATAGTTCCCGTGTCGTTGCGATCGTGAGGATTCGTTCGTCTTCGTGGCTTCATCTTCTTCATGGATTCGTTCTTCTTCCTAGCGGGATTACAGGCAACATGACCGTCACCTTGGATCTCATTAATATCATTGCTATGCTAGTTGCTTCGATCTATCGCTATGCTGCGCTACCTATCACTTGCTCTTGAAGCCTCCCAAATTGCCATGAACCTCTAACCCTTGTCACCCTTCCTAGCAAACCATTGTTTGGCTATGTTACCGCTTTGCTCAGCCCCTCTTATAGCATTGCTAGTTGTAGGTGAAGATGAAGATTGCTCCATGTTGGATTATGTTTATGTTGGGATATCACAATATCTTTTTATTTAATTAATGCATCTATATACTTGGTAAAGGGTGGAAGGCTCGGCCTTATGCCTGGTGTTTTGTTCCACTCTTGCCGCCCTAGTTTCCGTCATACCGGTGTTATATTCCTTGATTTTGCGTCCCTTACGCGGTTGGCTGATTTATGGGACCCCCTTGATAGTTCGCTTTGAATAAAACTCTTCCAGCAAGGCCCAACCTTGGTTTTACATTTGTCTCACCTAGCCTTTTTCCCTTGGGAGTCGCGCTCTCGAGGTTCATCTTTATTTACCCCCTCGGGCCAGTGCTCCTTCGAGTGCTGGTCCAACCTGTCAGTCGCCGGTGGCCACCAGGGGCAACTCTGGTCTAGCCTACCGGAAGCTTGGACAATTCGGTGTGCCCTGAGAACGAGATATGTGCAGCTCCTATCAGGATTTGTCGGCATATTCGGGCGGCTTTGCTGGTTTTGTTTTACCATTGTCGAAATGTCTTGTAACCAGGATTCCGAGACTGATCGGGTCTTCCTGGGAGAAGGAATATCCTTCGTTGACCGTGAGAGCTTTTGATGGGCTAAGTTGGGACACCCCTGCAGGGTATAAAGTTTCGAGAGCCGTGCCCGCGGTTATGTGGCAGATGGGAATTTGTTAATATCCGGTTGTAGAGAACTTGACACTTGACCTTAATTAAAACGCATCAACCGCGTGTGTAGCCGTGATGGTCTCTTCTCGGCGGAGTCCGGGAAGTGAACACGGTTTTGGGTTATGTTTATCGTAAGTAGGAGTTCAGGATCACTTCTTGATTATTGCTAGTTTCACGACCGTTCCTTTGCTTCTCTTCTCGCTCTCTTTTGCGTAAGTTAGCCACCATACATTGCTTAGACGCTGCTGCAACCTCACCACTTTGCCCCTTCCTTTCCCATTAAGCTTTGCTAGTCTTGATACCCATGGTAATGGGATTGCTGAGTCCTCGTGGCTCACAGATTACTACAACATCAGTTGCAGGTACAGGTTTTGCGATGATCATGACGCGAGAGCGATGTTTACTTGTGTTGGAGTTTTCCTTCTGCTTCTTCTTCGATCAGGGGATAGGTTCCAGGTCGGCAGCCTGGGATAGCAGGGTGGATGTCGTTGGAGTTTCTGTTTGTGTTTCATCCGTAGTCGGATGTTGAGCTTATGTATGATGTATTGAGGTATTCTTGCGGCATTTGTATGCCTTGTATGTATCCCCAAATATTATGTAATGTTGATGTAATGATATCCACCTTGCAAAAGCGTGTTCAAGATGCGCTTCTATCCTTGGTGGGACCGTCGAGTTCCTTTAGGATAGGGTCGCATCTTGGGCGTGACAAGTTGGTATCAGAGCCTCGACCGACCCTAGGAGCCCCCTTGATTGATCATATAGTTTGGCCGTTGTTGAGTCTAGAACAAAACTATTTCTGAGTCTAGTTATATCGGAGATTAGGAATTCTTTTTACTCCTCAGCCCCTTCGTCGCTCTGGTGAGAAATCTTGACGTAGGAGTTTCGACTTATTTCTCTTCCCCTTCAAATTTTTCTTCAGGATCACGTGGTTAGTTTTCGTTCGTTGTCCATCCCCTTTTTAAATCCGGCGCATTTCTCTTCATGTGTCTTCGGTCCTCGTCATCTTTTGCGAGATTAGTCCTCAGTTATTTCTCTAACAATGTTGTTTCCCTGTCCGAAGTTGTCCTTGTTTTTCCCACCCGCCCTCCCTTCTTCTTCTCGGAACCGGAGTCTGTAATCGAGTATCCATCATACTCGTTCGAAGTCTTTGCATTCTTTCCTCAATGATTTCAACCGGTGCTTTTCTCTTCAAAGCTATTCGTCGATTTCCCCTTCCAAGTTGTCGTTGTTTTTTCCGCCCTCACACCCATTTTATTCCCGGAGTCTGAGCCTCTTTTCGAGCATCAATTTCATTCGTACGGAGCTTCTTCAGTTTTTCCTCAATTATTTCAACCGGTGAATTTCTCGTCTCGTTTGGCATTCTTCATCTCTTTTCTTCTCCGGTGGATTCAATTCCAATTTTCGGTAGTGATTATATTCTTTCCTCGGCTCAAATGCTTTTCCGTTGCTCGTTCCTCTCTCGTCATTTAATCATTCCGGAGTGATGAAGACATCTCAGGAGATTCGTCTGTGTTCGAATTAATTCGAGGTTGTCACCTCATTCAAATATTTCAATTGTTCCGGTGCATCATTCCCCTTTCAACAATCCTTTTTTTGAACGGTGATTTCTCTTCAGTGGGCCCTAACCCACAGGTCTTTTCCTAGGATCTTACCTGACTCTTCTAATTTTCTGGAGTTATTCTCAAATTCATTTCAAAGTTTGACGTAAGAATGAGTTATCATCAGTCATATTTCTTCTCCAAGATCGCTTTCAAATTCTTTCATGTTCGGGCCAACCTTTTTCTCCCGGAGTATCTCAACAATTTTGGTGTTCTTTCTCGTCGTCATTCTCAACATTTGAAGTCCGAAGTAGAATTTTTCTTAAATCTTTCCCATTCTCCCGGAAATCTGCGGTGCTAGCTCGATGGTTATCCTATCAAATCGTTACAATTCGTGCAATTATTTCACCCATCCGGAGTATTTCAGGAGTTGTTTTCCGTCTCAATTATCCGGAGGCCTCCATTTCAGAATATTTCTTCGTTCTAAGTTTTTAAATCCGTTCTCCGATTATTCTATATTCATGCCTTTTCGTTCGTCTCCATATTCTTCCGGTGCTGCGTTCAAGTATGCTTCAATCAGCTCGCGATCTCTTCTTTCAATTGCATCTTGATTCCCTCATGTATATTCGTGCTTTTCCTATTTTTCCCGGTGAGTCATCCTCCTTCGTCAGTCAATTTTGAATTCTAACGGTGGTTCGTTCAAGATTCCTTCTGTTGTTATCATATCAATTAATTTGTTTTCCAAATCCTACCGGTGGTTCATGAAGACTTTCGCAAGTTTTGCGATATATCCCCCCTTAATCTTTCGAACGAGAATAAGTGGTATGTAAATCCATTGTTTCTCATCGATTTAATCGATGGAGGATAAGCATAACGTAATTCTTATCTTTCTTTCTTCATGTGGATTAATCTTCTCTTTTCGGAGATTGATCATCTTATAACATTCTCGGTTCAAAGTGTTTTCATCTTTTCTTTTCCGGAGTTCCATGCTTCCTCGACCATCTCGTCGGAACCTCCATCTAAATCATCGCAAGGCTCAAATCTTATTCTTTCATCCTTCAATTTTTTATCTCGTCATTCTTTTGGTACCGGAGTTCTTCACGGTGACTCGTCATGATTTAATTCATTCCTCAAGTGTTCATCAAGATTCTTATCGAAGGAGCTGAAGTACTTTTCTTTCTTGCTTTTCAAAGTGCAATTAATCCTCCGTATTCTTTTGAAGTGGAGTTTGATATTTCTTCGTTGTCTCTCAATTATTCAATCTTCTTCCTCTTGTGGTAGGTTACCACCTCATAATTTTGAGATGTTATCCATAAGTCCACAACAAGCTTATTCTTTTGTTGTCGAATTTCCAACAACCCCGTCCAATCCTTTCTTCTAGGGTTGCTTTCTATTTCATTCGTGGCACAAGTTGTCATTTTCTTCCCCGTTCTTCTCATTCTTTTAATTCAAGTCTTCCGGAGATTTTGTGTTGTTCCTCAAGTCAAGTATCATCCCATTTATCAAGTTCATGTTCTATTATTTCCTTGTTCAGCCGGAGTGCTGCATAAATTATTTCGTTTATTCCATTTCGATTTTGTTCCAACCGGAGTGATTTCAAATTCAGTCTTATTCCTTGAGCTTTTGCTTCTTGTCTCATTCAACATTCCTTTTTTCTTCTCGAGTGTTCTTGACTTTGTTCATCCTCATTGTTTTGTTCTTATTTCACCTCATCCTTTTTCTCTTCCGTCTCGGTCCTAAGATCTAGGGACGAGATCTCTTGTTAGTGGAGCAGTGTTGTAACGCCCCGGATCCGATGCGCCAGGTGGCTGCCAGTTATTCGCCGTCCTTGCCTTGTCATCTGCTTGCGTGTTGCTTTTTATCATGTCATCATGTGCATTGCATTTGCATACGTGTTCGTCTCATGCATCCGAGCATTTTCCCCGTTGTCCGTTTTGCAATCCGGCACTCCCAACTCCTCTGGCGCACCCCTCTTGTCTTCTTTTCGTGAGCGAGTGTTGAACATTCTCGGAATGGACCGAGTCTTGCCAAGTGGCCTTGGTATACCACCGGGAGACCACCGGTCAAGTTTCGTTCCATTTGGAGGTCGTTTGGTGCTCCAACGGTTAACCGGGTAACCGCAAAGTCCGTTTGTGTGTTGCAGCAAAACCCCCCTTCAAACAGCCCCAAAACCCCTCTAAGTCTCCGCCATGCTCTCGGTTGTTCGATCACGACCGCGTGGGCGAAAACCGCACCTCGTTTGGACTCTCCTAGTTCCCTCTACCTATAAATTTTCCTCTTCCCCCGAAATTCCGGGTCCAAACCCTAGTTTTTCCCCTCTCGCCCGCCGGACATGTCCGTCCTGTACCAGACGAAACCCCGCCGCCGCTCCCAGCCTCTCCTGTCGCGCCACCTGTCGCCTCCGCTGCCTCTCTCCACCATGGCCCGCGGGGCCCGGAGCAGGCCCGCGGGAGCCGCCGC